>NW_027640885.1:0-255000 GCF_949752795.1 Hyperoodon ampullatus
AAAACAAAACAAAAAAACTGGGAAATTCTTTACAATTCCTTCAGGGTCTCTGATGAAAGCTGGAATGACCCTATCTACAATGACAGCTGGATGTGGCATAAGGAGGGACACTTGGGACTGAGACGATTGGTGAGATTGGGTGAGCAAATGCAGATCCTTTAAAGCAATAATGCATGGCACCCATTCCATGGGTCCGAACTCTCCAGGTTGAAGGGAATATTACTACAGCTATAACATGTGCGGGAAACCTAGAGAACGGACACACTGTGAATACGAAAGGTTTCTAAAACTCAACGCATAGTCCCTCTCCTGGTGCTCCGGTTTGACTTTCCGTCTGCTTTACTATCAACCTCCCAACTTGGAGAGACAGCCCCTTTAACTTCTTGGTTCGCACATGTTGCCAATTTGGCAGAGGATGAAAGGGAAGAGGGAGAACCAATGAGAGAGTAGCTGTTAGGCATTTGGACGGGCACATATCACTGTAATTTCCCGGCAGGAAGAAGAATTAACCAAATTCTCAGACACCCACCGGGAACCAGTATAGGTCCTGAACCAAAATTTTGGACTTGCAGTCAGCTCACCAAAAACGAGTTGAAAAATGGAGCTCAGGGGCACAGCAATTCACAAACTGGCCGAGTAATAAAGGACAACTGTCGTCCAAAAATCTGTTGAGGGAAGGCAACGAGGCGGACTTGAAAGCGAGGCAGAATAGCAGGAAACAGATTTCAAGAGGTACGTTGGAATCGCCTTTAAAGCACAGGAAGAGGGGCACAACTTCGACAATGATGCACTTGGCCAAAAAGGGCGTATGCGTTTTCTCCTGAATATATTCAGGAGAAAACGCATACGCCCTTTTTGGCCAAGCAAGCAAGCGGGCAATGCAAATCTGCACTACAAAGAAGTATCACTTCCCACCGGTCAAAAGGGACATCCACAAAATGTGTAAGAACAAGAAAGGCAAGACAGGCCCTGGAGAACAGGGAGCCTTGTTATGCTGATGGGCGGGATGTAAATTGCCAACTGCCTCTCTGGAGGAGTGCATTCTGTTCCCTAAAACAAGTAAAGAACAGAGCTACAGAGCCAAGGGCACTACCAGTCTAGGGAATATACCTTGGGAAAACTGAAAATCAATAAGACAGAGCCACCCCAAAATTTAGGGCTGCACTGCATACAAGGACCTCAACTTGGATACACCTTAAGTATCCCAGAAAATATAAACATGGTTCAAAAAATTGTGGTACTTACGTACGATGGAATATCCCTCAGCCATGAAATCAATGTCATAAGACCAGTAGCAGCAAAATGGGTGGATTCAGGTACGATGATTCTAAGTGAAATAAGTCACACAGAAAAAGAAACTTATCATAAGATATCACTTATGAAGATCCTGTAAACATGGCTACACTTGAACTGAGTTAGGAAAGAGAACAGTGTCTCACATTTAGAAAACACTCTTATACCAGCTTAAGGGGGAAGGAGAGGTGGGGTGATGCATAAAACCAGAGTTTGATATAAGCACAGGTACCGTTCCAAAAACCAACTATGGAATAGACAAGACCTACACCGTCCTCAGTGAAAGGGACTCAAAACCCCATATTTCCCGCAGAGGAAAATATCTGACTAGTAAGAATCTTAAAACCTATGTATTGATATGTCTCCGTAAGGGAATCAAGTGTGTCTAGACTGGCATAAACATGACAGCGAGAATCAGCTCAAACCCACTATAAAAAGGAATTTCAAAAACAAAACAAAAAAACTGGGAAATTCTTTGCAATTCCTTCAGGGTCTCTGATGAAGGCTGGAATGACCCTATCTACAACGACAGCTGGATGTGGCATAAGGAGGGACACTTGGGACTGAGACGATTGGTGAGATTGGGTGAGCAAATGCAGACCCTTTAAAGCAATAATGCATGGCACCCATTCCATGGGTCCGAACTCTCCAGGTTGAAGGGAATATTACTACAGCTATAACATGTGCGGGAAACCTAGAGAACGGACACACTGTGAATACGAAAGGTTTCTAAAACTCAACGCATAGTCCCTCTCCTGGTGCTCCGGTTTGACTTTCCGTCTGCTTTACTATCAACCTCCCAACTTGGAGAGACAGCCCCTTTAACCTCTTGGTTCGCACAGGTTGCCAATTTGGCAGAGGATGAAAGGGAAGAGGGAGAACCAATGAGAGAGTAGCTGTTAGGCATTTGGAGGGGCACATATCACTGTAATTTCCCGGCAGGAAGAAGAATTAACCAAATTCTCAGCCACCCACCGGGAACCAGTATAGGTCCTGAACCAAAATTTTGGACTTGCGTTCAGCTCACCAAAAACGAGTTGAAAAATGGAGCTCAGGGGCACAGCAATTCACAAACTGGCCGAGTAATAAAGGACAACTATCGTCCAAAAATCTGTTGAGGGAAGGCAACGAGGCGGACTTGAAAGCGAGGCAGAATAGCAGGAAACAGATTTCAAGAGGTACGTTGGAATCACCTTTAAAGCACAGGAAGAGGGGCACAACTTCGACAATGATGCACTTGGCCAAAAAGGGCGTATGCGTTTTCTCCTGAATATATTCAGGAGAAAACGCATACGCCCTTTTTGGCCAAGCAAGCAAGCGGGCAATGCAAATCTGCACTACAAAGAAGTATCACTTCCCACCGGTCAAAAGGGACATCCACAAAATGTGTAAGAACAATAAAGGCAAGACAGGCCCTGGAGAACAGGGAGCCTTGTTATGCTGATGGGCGGGATGTAAATTGCCAACTGCCTCTCTGGAGGAGTGCATTCTGTTCCCTAAAACAAGTAAAGAACAGAGCTACAGAGCCAAGGGCACTACCAGTCTAGGGAATATACCTTGGGAAAACTGAAAATCAATAAGACAGAGCCACCCCAAAATTTAGGGCTGCACTGCATACAAGGACCTCAACTTGGATACACCTTAAGTATCCCAGAAAATATAAACATGGTTCAAAAAATTGTGGTACTTACGTACGATGGAATATCCCTCAGCCATGAAATCAATGTCATAAGACCAGTAGCAGCAAAATGGGTGGATTCAGGTACGATGATTCTAAGTGAAATAAGTCACACAGAAAAAGAAACTTATCATAAGATATCACTTATGAAGATCCTGTAAACATGGCTACACTTGAACTGAGTTAGGAAAGAGAACAGTGTCTCACATTTAGAAAACACTCTTATACCTGCTTAAGGGGGAAGGAGAGGTGGGGTGATGCATAAAACCAGAGTTTGATATAAGCACAGGTACCGTTCCAAAAACCAACTATGGAATAGACAAGACCTACACCGTCTTCAGTGAAAGGGACTCAAAACCCCATATTTCCCGCAGAGGAAAATATCTGACTAGTAAGAATCTTAAAACCTATGTATTGATATGTCTCCGTAAGGGAATCAAGTGTGTCTAGACTGGCATAAACATGGCAGCGAGAATCAGCTCAAACCCACTATAAAAAGGAATTTCAAAAACAAAACAAAAAAACTGGGAAATTCTTTACAATTCCTTCAGGGTTTCTGATGAAAGCTGGAATGACCCTATCTACAACGACAGCTGGATGTGGCATAAGGAGGGACACTTGGGACTGAGACGATTGGTGAGATTGGTTGAGCAAATGCAGACCCTTTAAAGCAATAATGCATGGCACCCATTCCATGGGTCCGAACTCTCCAGGTTGAAGGGAATGTTACTACAGCTATAACATGTGCGGGAAACCTAGAGAACGGACACACTGTGAATACGAAAGGTTTCTAAAACTCAACGCATAGTCCCTCTCCTGGTGCTCCGGTTTGACTTTCCGTCTGCTTTACTATCAACCTCCCAACTTGGAGAGACAGCCCCTTTAACCTCTTGGTTCGCACAGGTTGCCAATTTGGCAGAGGATGAAAGGGAAGAGGGAGAACCAATGAGAGAGTAGCTGTTAGGCATTTGGACGGGCACATATCACTGTAATTTCCCGGCAGGAAGAAGAATTAACCAAATTCTCAGCCACCCACCGGGCACCAGTATAGGTCCTGAACCAAAATTTTGGACTTGCGTTCAGCTCACCAAAAACGAGTTGAAAAATGGAGCTCAGGGGCACAGCAATTCACAAACTGTCCGAGTAATAAAGGACAACTATCGTCCAAAAATCTGTTGAGGGAAGGCAACGAGGCGGACTTGAAAGCGAGGCAGAATAGCAGGAAACAGATTTCAAGAGGTACGTTGGAATCGCCTTTAAAGCACAGGAAGAGGGGCACAACTTCGACAATGATGCACTTGGCCAAAAAGGGCGTATGCGTTTTCTCCTGAATATATTCAGGAGAAAACGCATACGCCCTTTTTGGCCAAGCAAGCAAGCGGGCAATGCAAATCTGCACTACAAAGAAGTATCACTTCCCACCGGTCAAAAGGGACATCCACAAAATGTGTAAGAACAAGAAAGGCAAGACAGGCCCTGGAGAACAGGGAGCCTTGTTATGCTGATGGGCGGGATGTAAATTGCCAACTGCCTCTCTGGAGGAGTGCATTCTGTTCCCTAAAACAAGTAAAGAACAGAGCTACAGAGCCAAGGGCACTACCAGTCTAGGGAATATACCTTGGGAAAACTGAAAATCAATAAGACAGAGCCACCCCAAAATTTAGGGCTGCACTGCATACAAGGACCTCAACTTGGATACACCTTAAGTATCCCAGAAAATATAAACATGGTTCAAAAAATTGTGGTACTTACATACGATGGAATATCCCTCAGCCATGAAATCAATGTCATAAGACCAGTAGCAGCAAAATGGGTGGATTCAGGTACGATGATTCTAAGTGAAATAAGTCACACAGAAAAAGAAACTTATCATAAGATATCACTTATGAAGATCCTGTAAACATGGCTACACTTGAACTGAGTTAGGAAAGAGGACAGTGTCTCACATTTAGAAAACACTCTTATACCTGCTTAAGGGGGAAGGAGAGGTGGGGTGATGCATAAAACCAGAGTTTGATATAAGCACAGGTACCGTTCCAAAAACCAACTATGGATTAGACAAGACCTACACCGTCCTCAGTGAAAGGGACTCAAAACCCCATATTTCCCGCAGAGGAAAATATCTGACTAGTAAGAATCTTAAAACCTATGTATTGATATGTCTCCGTAAGGGAATCAAGTGTGTCTAGACTGGCATAAACATGACAGCGAGAATCAGCTCAAACCCACTATAAAAAGGAATTTCAAAAACAAAACAAAAAAACTGGGAAATTCTTTGCAATTCCTTCAGGGTCTCTGATGAAGGCTGGAATGACCCTATCTACAACGACAGCTGGATGTGGCATAAGGAGGGACACTTGGGACTGAGACGATTGGTGAGATTGGGTGAGCAAATGCAGACCCTTTAAAGCAATAATGCATGGCACCCATTCCATGGGTCCGAACTCTCCAGGTTGAAGGGAATATTACTACAGCTATAACATGTGCGGGAAACCTAGAGAACGGACACACTGTGAATACGAAAGGTTTCTAAAACTCAACGCATAGTCCCTCTCCTGGTGCTCCGGTTTGACTTTCCGTCTGCTTTACTATCAACCTCCCAACTTGGAGAGACAGCCCCTTTAACCTCTTGGTTCGCACAGGTTGCCAATTTGGCAGAGGATGAAAGGGAAGAGGGAGAACCAATGAGAGAGTAGCTGTTAGGCATTTGGAGGGGCACATATCACTGTAATTTCCCGGCAGGAAGAAGAATTAACCAAATTCTCAGCCACCCACCGGGAACCAGTATAGGTCCTGAACCAAAATTTTGGACTTGCGTTCAGCTCACCAAAAACGAGTTGAAAAATGGAGCTCAGGGGCACAGCAATTCACAAACTGGCCGAGTAATAAAGGACAACTATCGTCCAAAAATCTGTTGAGGGAAGGCAACGAGGCGGACTTGAAAGCGAGGCAGAATAGCAGGAAACAGATTTCAAGAGGTACGTTGGAATCACCTTTAAAGCACAGGAAGAGGGGCACAACTTCGACAATGATGCACTTGGCCATAAAGGGCGTATGCGTTTTCTCCTGAATATATTCAGGAGAAAACGCATACGCCCTTTTTGGCCAAGCAAGCAAGCGGGCAATGCAAATCTGCACTACAAAGAAGTATCACTTCCCACCGGTCAAAAGGGACATCCACAAAATGTGTAAGAACAATAAAGGCAAGACAGGCCCTGGAGAACAGGGAGCCTTGTTATGCTGATGGGCGGGATGTAAATTGCCAACTGCCTCTCTGGAGGAGTGCATTCTGTTCCCTAAAACAAGTAAAGAACAGAGCTACAGAGCCAAGGGCACTACCAGTCTAGGGAATATACCTTGGGAAAACTGAAAATCAATAAGACAGAGCCACCCCAAAATTTAGGGCTGCACTGCATACAAGGACCTCAACTTGGATACACCTTAAGTATCCCAGAAAATATAAACATGGTTCAAAAAATTGTGGTACTTACGTACGATGGAATATCCCTCAGCCATGAAATCAATGTCATAAGACCAGTAGCAGCAAAATGGGTGGATTCAGGTACGATGATTCTAAGTGAAATAAGTCACACAGAAAAAGAAACTTATCATAAGATATCACTTATGAAGATCCTGTAAACATGGCTACACTTGAACTGAGTTAGGAAAGAGAACAGTGTCTCACATTTAGAAAACACTCTTATACCTGCTTAAGGGGGAAGGAGAGGTGGGGTGATGCATAAAACCAGAGTTTGATATAAGCACAGGTACCGTTCCAAAAACCAACTATGGAATAGACAAGACCTACACCGTCTTCAGTGAAAGGGACTCAAAACCCCATATTTCCCGCAGAGGAAAATATCTGACTAGTAAGAATCTTAAAACCTATGTATTGATATGTCTCCGTAAGGGAATCAAGTGTGTCTAGACTGGCATAAACATGGCAGCGAGAATCAGCTCAAACCCACTATAAAAAGGAATTTCAAAAACAAAACAAAAAAACTGGGAAATTCTTTACAATTCCTTCAGGGTTTCTGATGAAAGCTGGAATGACCCTATCTACAACGACAGCTGGATGTGGCATAAGGAGGGACACTTGGGACTGAGACGATTGGTGAGATTGGTTGAGCAAATGCAGACCCTTTAAAGCAATAATGCATGGCACCCATTCCATGGGTCCGAACTCTCCAGGTTGAAGGGAATGTTACTACAGCTATAACATGTGCGGGAAACCTAGAGAACGGACACACTGTGAATACGAAAGGTTTCTAAAACTCAACGCATAGTCCCTCTCCTGGTGCTCCGGTTTGACTTTCCGTCTGCTTTACTATCAACCTCCCAACTTGGAGAGACAGCCCCTTTAACCTCTTGGTTCGCACAGGTTGCCAATTTGGCAGAGGATGAAAGGGAAGAGGGAGAACCAATGAGAGAGTAGCTGTTAGGCATTTGGACGGGCACATATCACTGTAATTTCCCGGCAGGAAGAAGAATTAACCAAATTCTCAGCCACCCACCGGGCACCAGTATAGGTACTGAACCAAAATTTTGGACTTGCGTTCAGCTCACCAAAAACGAGTTGAAAAATGGAGCTCAGGGGCACAGCAATTCACAAACTGTCTGAGTAATAAAGGACAACTATCGTCCAAAAATCTGTTGAGGGAAGGCAACGAGGCGGACTTGAAAGCGAGGCAGAATAGCAGGAAACAGATTTCAAGAGGTACGTTGGAATCGCCTTTAAAGCACAGGAAGAGGGGCACAACTTCGACAATGATGCACTTGGCCAAAAAGGGCGTATGCGTTTTCTCCTGAATATATTCAGGAGAAAACGCATACGCCCTTTTTGGCCAAGCAAGCAAGCGGGCAATGCAAATCTGCACTACAAAGAAGTATCACTTCCCACCGGTCAAAAGGGACATCCACAAAATGTGTAAGAACAAGAAAGGCAAGACAGGCCCTGGAGAACAGGGAGCCTTGTTATGCTGATGGGCGGGATGTAAATTGCCAACTGCCTCTCTGGAGGAGTGCATTCTGTTCCCTAAAACAAGTAAAGAACAGAGCTACAGAGCCAAGGGCACTACCAGCCTAGGGAATATACCTTGGGAAAACTGAAAATCAATAAGACAGAGCCACCCCAAAATTTAGGGCTGCACTGCATACAAGGACCTCAACTTGGATACACCTTAAGTATCCCAGAAAATATAAACATGGTTCAAAAAATTGTGGTACTTACGTACGATGGAATATCCCTCAGCCATGAAATCAATGTCATAAGACCAGTAGCAGCAAAATGGGTGGATTCAGGTACGATGATTCTAAGTGAAATAAGTCACACAGAAAAAGAAACTTATCATAAGATATCACTTATGAAGATCCTGTAAACATGGCTACACTTGAACTGAGTTAGGAAAGAGGACAGTGTCTCACATTTAGAAAACACTCTTATACCTGCTTAAGGGGGAAGGAGAGGTGGGGTGATGCATAAAACCAGAGTTTGATATAAGCACAGGTACCGTTCCAAAAACCAACTATGGATTAGACAAGACCTACACCGTCCTCAGTGAAAGGGACTCAAAACCCCATATTTCCCGCAGAGGAAAATATCTGACTAGTAAGAATCTTAAAACCTATGTATTGATATGTCTCCGTAAGGGAATCAAGTGTGTCTAGACTGGCATAAACATGGCAGCGAGAATCAGCTCAAACCCACTATAAAAAGGAATTTCAAAAACAAAACAAAAAAACTGGGAAATTCTTTACAATTCCTTCAGGGTCTCTGATGAAATCTGGAATGACCCTATCTACAACGACAGCTGGATGTGGCATAAGGAGGGACACTTGGGACTGAGACGATTGGTGAGATTGGGTGAGCAAATGCAGACCCTTTAAAGCAATAATGCATGGCACCCATTCCATGGGTCCGAACTCTCCAGGTTGAAGGGAATGTTACTACAGCTATAACATGTGCGGGAAACCTAGAGAACGGACACAATGTGAATACGAAAGGTTTCTAAAACTCAACGAATAGTCCCTCTCCTGGTGCTCCGGTTTGACTTTCCGTCTGCTTTACTATCAACCTCCCAACTTGGAGAGACAGCCCCTTTAACCTCTTGGTTCGCACAGGTTGCCAATTTGGCAGAGGATGAAAGGGAAGAGGGAGAACCAATGAGAGAGTAGCTGTTAGGCATTTGGACGGGCACATATCACTGTAATTTCCCGGCAGGAAGAAGAATTAACCAAATTCTCAGCCACCCACCGGGCACCAGTATAGGTCCTGAACCAAAATTTTGGACTTGCGGTCAGCTCACCAAAAACGAGTTGAAAAATGGAGCTCAGGGGCACAGCAATTCACAAACTGTCCGAGTAATAAAGGACAACTATCGTCCAAAAATCTGTTGAGGGAAGGCAACGAGGCGGACTTGAAAGCGAGGCAGAATAGCAGGAAACAGATTTCAAGAGGTACGTTGGAATCGCCTTTAAAGCACAGGAAGAGGGGCACAACTTCGACAATGATGCACTTGGCCAAAAAGGGCGTATGCGTTTTCTCCTGAATATATTCAGGAGAAAACGCATACGCCCTTTTTGGCCAAGCAAGCAAGCGGGCAATGCAAATCTGCACTACAAAGAAGTATCACTTCCCACCGGTCAAAAGGGACATCCACAAAATGTGAAAGAACAAGAAAGGCAAGACAGGCCCTGGAGAACAGGGAGCCTTGTTATGCTGATGGGCGGGATGTAAATTGCCAACTGCCTCTCTGGAGGAGTGCATTCTGTTCCCTAAAACAAGTAAAGAACAGAGCTACAGAGCCAAGGGCACTACCAGTCTAGGGAATATACCTTGGGAAAACTGAAAATCAATAAGACAGAGCCACCCCAAAATTTAGGGCTGCACTGCATACAAGGACCTCAACTTGGATACACCTTAAGTATCCCAGAAAATATAAACATGGTTCAAAAAATTGTGGTACTTATGTACGATGGAATATCCCTCAGCCATGAAATCAATGTCATAAGACCAGTAGCAGCAAAATGGGTGGATTCAGGTACGATGATTCTAAGTGAAATAAGTCACACAGAAAAAGAAACTTATCATAAGATATCACTTATGAAGATCCTGTAAACATGGCTACACTTGAACTGAGTTAGGAAAGAGAACAGTGTCTCACATTTAGAAAACACTCTTATACCTGCTTAAGGGGGAAGGAGAGGTGGGGTGATGCATAAAACCAGAGTTTGATATAAGCACAGGTACCGTTCCAAAAACCAACTATGGATTAGACAAGACCTACACCGTCCTCAGTGAAAGGGACTCAAAACCCCATATTTCCCGCAGAGGAAAATATCTGACTAGTAAGAATCTTAAAACCTATGTATTGATATGTCTCCGTAAGGGAATCAAGTGTGTCTAGACTGGCATAAACATGGCAGCGAGAATCAGCTCAAACCCACTATAAAAAGGAATTTCAAAAACAAAACAAAAAAACTGGGAAATTCTTTACAATTCCTTCAGGGTCTCTGATGAAATCTGGAATGACCCTATCTACAACGACAGCTGGATGTGGCATAAGGAGGGACACTTGGGACTGAGACGATTGGTGAGATTGGGTGAGCAAATGCAGACCCTTTAAAGCAATAATGCATGGCACCCATTCCATGGGTCCGAACTCTCCAGGTTGAAGGGAATATTACTACAGCTATAACATGTGCAGGAAACCTAGAGAACGGACACACTGTGAATACGAAAGGTTTCTAAACCTCAACGCATAGTCCCTCTCCTGGTGCTCCGGTTTGACTTTCCGTCTGCTTTACTATCAACCTCCCAACTTGGAGAGACAGCCCCTTTAACCTCTTGGTTCGCACAGGTTGCCAATTTGGCAGAGGATGAAAGGGAAGAGGGAGAACCAATGAGAGAGTAGCTGTTAGGCATTTGGACGGGCACATATCACTGTAATTTCCCGGCAGGAAGAAGAATTAACCAAATTCTCAGCCACCCACCGGGAACCAGTATAGGTCCTGAACCAAAATTTTGGACTTGCGGTCAGCTCACCAAAAACGAGTTGAAAAATGGAGCTCAGGGGCACAGCAATTCACAAACTGGCCGAGTAATAAAGGACAACTATCGTCCAAAAATCTGTTGAGGGAAGGCAACGAGGCGGACTTGAAAGCGAGGCAGAATAGCAGGAAACAGATTTCAAGAGGTACGTTGGAATCGCCTTTAAAGCACAGGAAGAGGGGCACAACTTCGACAATGATGCACTTGGCCAAAAAGCGCGTATGCGTTTTCTCCTGAATATATTCAGGAGAAAACGCATACGCCCTTTTTGGCCAAGCAAGCAAGCGGGCAATGCAAATCTGCACTACAAAGAAGTATCACTTCCCAACAGTCAAAGGGGACATCCACAAAATGTGTAAGAACAAGAAAGGCAAGACAGGCCCTGGAGAACAGGGAGCCTTGTTATGCTGATGGGCGGGATGTAAATTGCCAACTGCCTCTCTGGAGGAGTGCATTCTGTTCCCTAAAACAAGTAAAGAACAGAGCTACAGAGCCAAGGGCACTACCAGTCTAGGGAATATACCTTGGGAAAACTGAAAATCAATAAGACAGAGCCACCCCAAAATTTAGGGCTGCACTGCATACAAGGACCTCAACTTGGATACACCTTAAGTATCCCAGAAAATATAAACATGGTTCAAAAAATTGTGGTACTTACGTACGATGGAATATCCCTCAGCCATGAAATCAATGTCATAAGACCAGTAGCAGCAAAATGGGTGGATTCAGGTACGATGATTCTAAGTGAAATAAGTCACACAGAAAAAGAAACTTATCATAAGATATCACTTATGAAGATCCTGTAAACATGGCTACACTTGAACTGAGTTAGGAAAGAGAACAGTGTCTCACATTTAGAAAACACTCTTATACCTGCTTAAGGGGGAAGGAGAGGTGGGGTGATGCATAAAACCAGAGTTTGATATAAGCACAGGTACCGTTCCAAAAACCAACTATGGAATAGACAAGACCTACACCGTCTTCAGTGAAAGTGACTCAAAACCCCATATTTCCCGCAGAGGAAAATATCTGACTAGTAAGAATCTTAAAACCTATGTATTGATATGTCTCCGTAAGGGAATCAAGTGTGTCTAGACTGGCATAAACATGGCAGCGAGAATCAGCTCAAACCCACTATAAAAAGGAATTTCAAAAACAAAACAAAAAAACTGGGAAATTCTTTACAATTCCTTCAGGGTCTCTGATGAAAGCTGGAATGACCCTATCTACAACGACAGCTGGATGTGGCATAAGGAGGGACAATTGGGACTGAGACGATTGGTGAGATTGGGTGAGCAAATGCAGACCCTTTAAAGCAATAATGCATGGCACCCATTCCATGGGTCCGAACTCTCCAGGTTGAAGGGAATATTACTACAGCTATAACATGTGCGGGAAACCTAGAGAACGGACACACTGTGAATACGAAAGGTTTCTAAAACTCAACGCATAGTCCCTCTCCTGGTGCTCCGGTTTGACTTTCCGTCTGCTTTACTATCAACCTCCCAACATGGAGAGACAGCCCCTTTAACCTCTTGGTTCGCACAGGTTGCCAATTTGGCAGAGGATGAAAGGGAAGAGGGAGAACCAATGAGAGAGTAGCTGTTAGGCATTTGGACGGGCACATATCACTGTAATTTCCCGGCAGGAAGAAGAATTAACCAAATTCTCAGCCACCCACCGGGAACCAGTATAGGTCCTGAAGCAAAATTTTGGACTTGCGGTCAGCTCACCAAAAACGAGTTGAAAAATGGAGCTCAGGGGCACAGCAATTCACAAACTGGCCGAGTAATAAAGGACAACTATCGTCCAAAAATCTGTTGAGGGAAGGCAACGAGGCGGACTTGAAAGCGAGGCAGAATAGCAGGAAACAGATTTCAAGAGGTACGTTGGAATCGCCTTTAAAGCACAGGAAGAGGGGCACAACTTCGACAATGATGCACTTGGCCATAAAGGGCGTATGCGTTTTCTCCTGAATATATTCAGGAGAAAACGCATACGCCCTTTTTGGCCAAGCAAGCAAGCGGGCAATGCAAATCTGCACTACAAAGAAGTATCACTTCCCACCGGTCAAAAGGGACATCCACAAAATGTGTAAGAACAAGAAAGGCAAGACAGGCCCTGGAGAACAGGGAGCCTTGTTATGCTGATGGGCGGGATGTAAATTGCCAACTGCCTCTCTGGAGGAGTGCATTCTGTTCCCTAAAACAAGTAAAGAACAGAGCTACAGAGCCAAGGGCACTACCAGTCTAGGGAATATACCTTGGGAAAACTGAAAATCAATAAGACAGAGCCACCCCAAAATTTAGGGCTGCACTGCATACAAGGACCTCAACTTGGATACACCTTAAGTATCCCAGAAAATATAAACATGGTTCAAAAAATTGTGGTACTTACGTACGATGGAATATCCCTCAGCCATGAAATCAATGTCATAAGACCAGTAGCAGCAAAATGGGTGGATTCAGGTACGATGATTCTAAGTGAAATAAGTCACACAGAAAAAGAAACTTATCATAAGATATCACTTATGAAGATCCTGTAAACATGGCTACACTTGAACTGAGTTAGGAAAGAGAACAGTGTCTCACATTTAGAAAACACTCTTATACCTGCTTAAGGGGGAAGGAGAGGTGGGGTGATGCATAAAACCAGAGTTTGATATAAGCACAGGTACCGTTCCAAAAACCAACTATGGAATAGACAAGACCTACACCGTCTTCAGTGAAAGGGACTCAAAACCCCATATTTCCCGCAGAGGAAAATATCTGACTAGTAAGAATCTTAAAACCTATGTATTGATATGTCTCCGTAAGGGAATCAAGTGTGTCTAGACTGGCATAAACATGGCAGCGAGAATCAGCTCAAACCCACTATAAAAAGGAATTTCAAAAACAAAACAAAAAAACGGGGAAATTCTTTACAATTCCTTCAGGGTCTCTGATGAAAGCTGGAATGACCCTATCAACAACGACAGCTGGATGTGGCATAAGGAGGGACACTTGGGACTGAGACGATTGGTGAGATTGGGTGAGCAAATGCAGACCCTTTAAAGCAATAATGCATGGCACCCATTCCATGGGTCCGAACTCTCCAGGTTGAAGGGAATGTTACTACAGCTATAACATGTGCAGGAAACCTAGAGAACGGACACACTGTGAATACGAAAGGTTTCTAAAACTCAACGAATAGTCCCTGTCCTGGTGCTCTGGTTTGACTTTCCGTCTGTTTTACTATCAACCTCCCAACTTGGAGAGACAGCCCCTTTAACCTCTTGGTTCGCACAGGTTGCCAATTTGGCAGAGGATGAAAGGGAAGAGGGAGAACCAATGAGAGAGTAGCTGTTAGGCATTTGGACGGGCACATATCACTGTAATTTCCCGGCAGGAAGAAGAATTAACCAAATTCTCAGCCACCCACCGGGCACCAGTATAGGTCCTGAACCAAAATTTTGGACTTGCGTTCAGCTCACCAAAAACGAGTTGAAAAATGGAGCTCAGGGGCACAGCAATTCACAAACTGGCCGAGTAATAAAGGACAACTATCGTCCAAAAATCTGTTGAGGGAAGGCAACGAGGCGGACTTGAAAGCGAGGCAGAATAGCAGGAAACAGATTTCAAGAGGTACGTTGGAATCGCCTTTAAAGCACAGGAAGAGGGGCACAACTTCGACAATGATGCACTTGGCCAAAAAGGGCGTATGCGTTTTCTCCTGAATATATTCAGGAGAAAACGCATACGCCCTTTTTGGCCAAGCAAGCAAGCGGGCAATGCAAATCTGCACTACAAAGAAGTATCACTTCCCACCGGTCAAAAGGGACATCCACAAAATGTGTAAGAACAAGAAAGGCAAGACAGGCCCTGGAGAACAGGGAGCCTTGTTATGCTGATGGGCGGGATGTAAATTGCCAACTGCCTCTCTGGAGGAGTGCATTCTGTTCCCTAAAACAAGTAAAGAACAGAGCTACAGAGCCAAGGGCACTACCAGTCTAGGGAATATACCTTGGGAAAACTGAAAATCAATAAGACAGAGCCACCCCAAAATTTAGGGCTGCACTGCATACAAGGACCTCAACTTGGATACACCTTAAGTATCCCAGAAAATATAAACATGGTTCAAAAAATTGTGGTACTTACGTACGATGGAATATCCCTCAGCCATGAAATCAATGTCATAAGACCAGTAGCAGCAAAATGGGTGGATTCAGGTACGATGATTCTAAGTGAAATAAGTCACACAGAAAAAGAAACTTATCATAAGATATCACTTATGAAGATCCTGTAAATATGGCTACACATGAACTGAGTTAGGAAAGAGAACAGTGTCTCACATTTAGAAAACACTCTTATACCTGCTTAAGGGGGAAGGAGAGGTGGGGTGATGCATAAAACCAGAGTTTGATATAAGCACAGGTACCGTTCCAAAAACCAACTATGGATTAGACAAGACCTACACCGTCCTCAGTGAAAGGGACTCAAAACCCCATATTTCCCGCAGAGGAAAATATCTGACTAGTAAGAATCTTAAAACCTATGTATTGATATGTCTCCGTAAGGGAATCAAGTGCGTCTAGACTGGCATAAACATGGCAGCGAGAATCAGCTCAAACCCACTATAAAAAGGAATTTCAAAAACAAAACAAAAAAACTGGGAAATTCTTTACAATTCCTTCAGGGTCTCTGATGAAGGCTGGAATGACCCTATCTACAACGACAGCTGGATGTGGCATAAGGAGGGACACTTGGGACTGAGACGATTGGTGAGATTGGGTGAGCAAATGCAGACCCTTTAAAGCAATAATGCATGGCACCCATTCCATGGGTCCGAACTCTCCAGGTTGAAGGGATATTACTACAGCTATAACATGTGCGGGAAACCTAGAGAACGGACACACTGTGAATACGAAAGGTTTCTGAAACTCAACGCATAGTCCCTCTCCTGGTGCTCCGGTTTGACTTTCCGTCTGCTTTACTATCAACCTCCCAACTTGGAGAGACAGCCCCTTTAACCTCTTGGTTCGCACAGGTTGCCAATTTGGCAGAGGATGAAAGGGAAGAGGGAGA
Source organism: Hyperoodon ampullatus (assembly GCF_949752795.1). Taxonomy (NCBI): domain Eukaryota; kingdom Metazoa; phylum Chordata; class Mammalia; order Artiodactyla; family Ziphiidae; genus Hyperoodon; species Hyperoodon ampullatus. The sequence goes on from NW_027640885.1 coordinate 16,085, forward strand.
ACCAATGAGAGAGTAGCTGTTAGGCATTTGGACGGGCACATATCACTGTAATTTCCCGGCAGGAAGAAGAATTAACCAAATTCTCAGCCACCCACCGGGAACCAGTATAGGTCCTGAAGCAAAATTTTGGACTTGCTGTCAGCTCACCAAAAACGAGTTTAAAAATGGAGCTCAGGGGCACAGCAATTCACAAACTGGCCGAGTAATAAAGGACAACTATCGTCCAAAAATCTGTTGAGGGAAGGCAACGAGGCGGACTTGAAAGCGAGGCAGAATAGCAGGAAACAGATTTCAAGAGGTACGTTGGAATCGCCTTTAAAGCACAGGAAGAGGGGCATAACTTCGACAATGATGCACTTGGCCAAAAAGGGCGTATGCGTTTTCTCCTGAATATATTCAGGAGAAAACGCATACGCCCTTTTTGGCCAAGCAAGCAAGCGGACAATGCAAATCTGCACTACAAAGAAGTATCACTTCCCACCGGTCAAAAGGGACATCCACAAAATGTGTAAGAACAAGAAAGGCAAGACAGGCCCTGGAGAACAGGGAGCCTTGTTATGCTGATGGGCGGGATGTAAATTGACAACTGCCTCTCTGGAGGAGTGCATTCTGTTCCCTAAAACAAGTAAAGAACAGAGCTACAGAGCCAAGGGCACTACCAGTCTAGGGAATATACCTTGGGAAAACTGAAAATCAATAAGACAGAGCCACCCCAAAATTTAGGGCTGCACTGCATACAAGGACCTCAACTTGGATACACCTTAAGTATCCCAGAAAATATAAACATGGTTCAAAAAATTGTGGTACTTACATACGATGGAATATCCCTCAGCCATGAAATCAATGTCATAAGACCAGTAGCAGCAAAATGGGTGGATTCAGGTACGATGATTCTAAGTGAAATAAGTCACACAGAAAAAGAAACTTATCATAAGATATCACTTATGAAGATCCTGTAAACATGGCTACACTTGAACTGAGTTAGGAAAGAGAACAGTGTCTCACATTTAGAAAACACTCTTATACCTGCTTAAGGGGGAAGGAGAGGTGGGGTGATGCATAAAACCAGAGTTTGATATAAGCACAGGTACCGTTCCAAAAACCAACTATGGAATAGACAAGACCTACACCGTCTTCAGTGAAAGGGACTCAAAACCCCATATTTCCCGCAGAGGAAAATATCTGACTAGTAAGAATCTTAAAACCTATGTATTGATATGTCTCCGTAAGGGAATCAAGTGTGTCTAGACGGGCATAAACATGGCAGCGAGAATCAGCTCAAACCCACTATAAAAAGGAATTTCAAAAACAAAACAAAAAAACTGGGAAATTCTTTACAATTCCTTCAGGGTCTCTGATGAAAGCTGGAATGACCCTATCTACAATGACAGCTGGATGTGGCATAAGGAGGGACACTTGGGAATGAGACGATTGGTGAGATTGGGTGAGCAAATGCAGACCCTTTAAAGCAATAATGCATGGCACCCATTCCATGGGTCCGAACTCTCCAGGTTGAAGGGATATTACTACAGCTATAACATGTGCGGGAAACCTAGAGAACGGACACACTGTGAATACGAAAGGTTTCTGAAACTCAACGCATAGTCCCTCTCCTGGTGCTCCGGTTTGACTTTCCGTCTGCTTTACTATCAACCTCCCAACTTGGAGAGACAGCCCCTTTAACCTCTTGGTTCGCACAGGTTGCCAATTTGGCAGAGGATGAAAGGGAAGAGGGAGAACCAATGAGAGAGTAGCTGTTAGGCATTTGGACGGGCACATATCACTGTAATTTCCCGGCAGGAAGAAGAATTAACCAAATTCTCAGCCACCCACCGGGAACCAGTATAGGTCCTGAAGCAAAATTTTGGACTTGCTGTCAGCTCACCAAAAACGAGTTTAAAAATGGAGCTCAGGGGCACAGCAATTCACAAACTGGCCGAGTAATAAAGGACAACTATCGTCCAAAAATCTGTTGAGGGAAGGCAACGAGGCGGACTTGAAAGCGAGGCAGAATAGCAGGAAACAGATTTCAAGAGGTACGTTGGAATCGCCTTTAAAGCACAGGAAGAGGGGCACAACTTCGACAATGATGCACTTGGCCAAAAAGGGCGTATGCGTTTTCTCCTGAATATATTCAGGAGAAAACGCATACGCCCTTTTTGGCCAAGCAAGCAAGCGGACAATGCAAATCTGCACTACAAAGAAGTATCACTTCCCACCGGTCAAAAGGGACATCCACAAAATGTGTAAGAACAAGAAAGGCAAGACAGGCCCTGGAGAACAGGGAGCCTTGTTATGCTGATGGGCGGGATGTAAATTGACAACTGCCTCTCTGGAGGAGTGCATTCTGTTCCCTAAAACAAGTAAAGAACAGAGCTACAGAGCCAAGGGCACTACCAGTCTAGGGAATATACCTTGGGAAAACTGAAAATCAATAAGACAGAGCCACCCCAAAATTTAGGGCTGCACTGCATACAAGGACCTCAACTTGGATACACCTTAAGTATCCCAGAAAATATAAACATGGTTCAAAAAATTGTGGTACTTACATACGATGGAATATCCCTCAGCCATGAAATCAATGTCATAAGACCAGTAGCAGCAAAATGGGTGGATTCAGGTACGATGATTCTAAGTGAAATAAGTCACACAGAAAAAGAAACTTATCATAAGATATCACTTATGAAGATCCTGTAAACATGGCTACACTTGAACTGAGTTAGGAAAGAGAACAGTGTCTCACATTTAGAAAACACTCTTATACCTGCTTAAGGGGGAAGGAGAGGTGGGGTGATGCATAAAACCAGAGTTTGATATAAGCACAGGTACCGTTCCAAAAACCAACTATGGAATAGACAAGACCTACACCGTCTTCAGTGAAAGGGACTCAAAACCCCATATTTCCCGCAGAGGAAAATATCTGACTAGTAAGAATCTTAAAACCTATGTATTGATATGTCTCCGTAAGGGAATCAAGTGTGTCTAGACGGGCATAAACATGGCAGCGAGAATCAGCTCAAACCCACTATAAAAAGGAATTTCAAAAACAAAACAAAAAAACTGGGAAATTCTTTACAATTCCTTCAGGGTCTCTGATGAAAGCTGGAATGACCCTATCTACAACGACAGCTGGATGTGGCATAAGGAGGGACACTTGGGACTGAGACGATTGGTGAGATTGGGTGAGCAAATGCAGACCCTTTAAAGCAATAATGCATGGCACCCATTCCATGGGTCCGAACTCTCCAATTGAAGGGAATGTTACTACAGCTATAACATGTGCAGGAAACCTAGAGAACGGACACACTGTGAATACGAAAGGTTTCTAAAACTCAACGAATAGTCCCTGTCCTGGTGCTCCGGTTTGACTTTCCGTCTGCTTTACTATCAACCTCCCAACTTGGAGAGACAGCCCCTTTAACCTCTTGGTTCGCACAGGTTGCCAATTTGGCAGAGGATGAAAGGGAAGAGGGAGAACCAATGAGAGAGTAGCTGTTAGGCATTTGGACGGGCACATATCACTGTAATTTCCCGGCAGGAAGAAGAATTAACCAAATTCTCAGCCACCCACCGGGCACCAGTATAGGTCCTGAACCAAAATTTTGGACTTGCGTTCAGCTCACCAAAAACGAGTTGAAAAATGGAGCTCAGGGGCACAGCAATTCACAAAGTGGCCGAGTAATAAAGGACAACTATCGTCCAAAAATCTGTTGAGGGAAGGCAACGAGGCGGACTTGAAAGCGAGGCAGAATAGCAGGAAACAGATTTCAAGAGGTACCTTGGAATCGCCTTTAAAGCACAGGAAGAGGGGCACAACTTCGACAATGATGCACTTGGCCAAAAAGGGCGTATGCGTTTTCTCCTGAATATATTCAGGAGAAAACGCATACGCCCTTTTTGGCCAAGCAAGCAAGTGGGCAATGCAAATCTGCACTACAAAGAAGTATCACTTCCCACCGGTCAAAAGGGACATCCACAAAATGTGTAAGAACAAGAAAGGCAAGACAGGCCCTGGAGAACAGGGAGCCTTGTTATGCTGATGGGCGGGATGTAAATTGCCAACTGCCTCTCTGGAGGAGTGCATTCTGTTCCCTAAAACAAGTAAAGAACAGAGCTACAGAGCCAAGGGCACTACCAGTCTAGGGAATATACCTTGGGAAAACTGAAAATCAATAAGACAGAGCCACCCCAAAATTTAGGGCTGCACTGCATACAAGGACCTCAACTTGGATACACCTTAAGTATCCCAGAAAATATAAACATGGTTCAAAAAATTGTGGTACTTACGTACGATGGAATATCCCTCAGCCATGAAATCAATGTCATAAGACCAGTAGCAGCAAAATGGGTGGATTCAGGTACGATGATTCTAAGTGAAATAAGTCACACAGAAAAAGAAACTTATCATAAGATATCACTTATGAAGATCCTGTAAACATGGCTACACTTGAACTGAGTTAGGAAAGAGAACAGTGTCTCACATTTAGAAAACACACTTATACCTGCTTAAGGGGGAAGGAGAGGTGGGGTGATGCATAAAACCAGAGTTTGATATAAGCACAGGTACCGTTCCAAAAACCAACTATGGATTAGACAAGACCTACACCGTCCTCAGTGAAAGGGACTCAAAACCCCATATTTCCCGCAGAGGAAAATATCTGACTAGTAAGAATCTTAAAACCTATGTATTGATATGTCTCCGTAAGGGAATCAAGTGTGTCTAGACTGGCATAAACATGGCAGCGAGAATCAGCTCAAACCCACTATAAAAAGGAATTTCAAAAACAAAACAAAAAAACTGGGAAATTCTTTACAATTCCTTCAGGGTCTCTGATGAAAGCTGGAATGACCCTATCTACAACGACAGCTGGATGTGGCATAAGGAGGGACACTTGGGACTGAGACGATTGGTGAGATTGGGTGAGCAAATGCAGACCCTTTAAAGCAATAATGCATGGCACCCATTCCATGGGTCCGAACTCTCCAGGTTGAAGGGAATATTACTACAGCTATAACATGTGCGGGAAACCTAGAGAACGGACACACTGTGAATACGAAAGGTTTCTAAAACTCAACGCATAGTCCCTCTCCTGGTGCTCCGGTTTGACTTTCCGTCTGCTTTACTATCAACCTCCCAACTTGGAGAGACAGCCCCTTTAACCTCTTGGTTCGCACAGGTTGCCAATTTGGCAGAGGATGAAAGGGAAGAGGGAGAACCAATGAGAGAGTAGCTGTTAGGCATTTGGACGGGCACATATCACTGTAATTTCCCGGCAGGAAGAAGAATTAACCAAATTCTCAGCCACCCACCGGGAACCAGTATAGGTCCTGAACCAAAATTTTGGACTTGCGGTCAGCTCACCAAAAACGAGTTGAAAAATGGAGCTCAGGGGCACAGCAATTCACAAACTGGCCGAGTAATAAAGGACAACTGTCGTCCAAAAATCTGTTGAGGGAAGGCAACGAGGCGGACTTGAAAGCGAGGCAGAATAGCAGGAAACAGATTTCAAGAGGTACGTTGGAATCGCCTTTAAAGCACAGGAAGAGGGGCACAACTTCGACAATGATGCACTTGGCCAAAAAGGGCGTATGCGTTTTCTCCTGAATATATTCAGGAGAAAACGCATACGCCCTTTTTGGCCAAGCAAGCAAGCGGGCAATGCAAATCTGCACTACAAAGAAGTATCACTTCCCACCGGTCAAAAGGGACATCCACAAAATGTGTAAGAACAAGAAAGGCAAGACAGGCCCTGGAGAACAGGGAGCCTTGTTATGCTGATGGGCGGGATGTAAATTGCCAACTGCCTCTCTGGAGGAGTGCATTCTGTTCCCTAAAACAAGTAAAGAACAGAGCTACAGAGCCAAGGGCACTACCAGTCTAGGGAATATACCTTGGGAAAACTGAAAATCAATAAGACAGAGCCACCCCAAAATTTAGGGCTGCACTGCATACAAGGACCTCAACTTGGATACACCTTAAGTATCCCAGAAAATATAAACATGGTTCAAAAAATTGTGGTACTTACGTACGATGGAATATCCCTCAGCCATGAAATCAATGTCATAAGACCAGTAGCAGCAAAATGGGTGGATTCAGGTACGATGATTCTAAGTGAAATAAGTCACACAGAAAAAGAAACTTATCATAAGATATCACTTATGAAGATCCTGTAAACATGGCTACACTTGAACTGAGTTAGGAAAGAGAACAGTGTCTCACATTTAGAAAACACTCTTATACCTGCTTAAGGGGGAAGGAGAGGTGGGGTGATGCATAAAACCAGAGTTTGATATAAGCACAGGTACCGTTCCAAAAACCAACTATGGAATAGACAAGACCTACACCTTCCTCAGTGATAGGGACTCAAAACCCCATATTTCCCGCAGAGGAAAATATCTGACTAGTAAGAATCTTAAAACCTATGTATTGATATGTCTCCGTAAGGGAATCAAGTGTGTCTAGACTGGCATAAACATGGCAGCGAGAATCAGCTCAAACCCACTATAAAAAGGAATTTCAAAAACAAAACAAAAAAACGGGGAAATTCTTTACAATTCCTTCAGGGTTTCTGATGAAAGCTGGAATGACCCTATCTACAACGACAGCTGGATGTGGCATAAGGAGGGACACTTGGGACTGAGACGATTGGTGAGATTGGGTGAGCAAATGCAGACCCTTTAAAGCAATAATGCATGGCACCCATTCCATGGGTCCGAACTCTCCAGGTTGAAGGGAATATTACTACAGCTATAACATGTGCGGGAAACCTAGAGAACGGACACACTGTGAATACGAAAGGTTTCTAAAACTCAACGCATAGTCCCTCTCCTGGTGCTCCGGTTTGACTTTCCGTCTGCTTTACTATCAACCTCCCAACTTGGAGAGACAGCCCCTTTAACCTCTTGGTTCGCACAGGTTGCCAATTTGGCAGAGGATGAAAGGGAAGAGGGAGAACCAATGAGAGAGTAGCTGTTAGGCATTTGGAGGGGCACATATCACTGTAATTTCCCGGCAGGAAGAAGAATTAACCAAATTCTCAGCCACCCACCGGGAACCAGTATAGGTCCTGAACCAAAATTTTGGACTTGCGGTCAGCTCACCAAAAACGAGTTGAAAAATGGAGCTCAGGGGCACAGCAATTCACAAACTGGCCGAGTAATAAAGGACAACTATCGTCCAAAAATCTGTTGAGGGAAGGCAACGAGGCGGACTTGAAAGCGAGGCAGAATAGCAGGAAACAGATTTCAAGAGGTACGTTGGAATCACCTTTAAAGCACAGGAAGAGGGGCACAACTTCGACAATGATGCACTTGGCCAAAAAGGGCGTATGCGTTTTCTCCTGAATATATTCAGGAGAAAACGCATACGCCCTTTTTGGCCAAGCAAGCAAGCGGGCAATGCAAATCTGCACTACAAAGAAGTATCACTTCCCACCGGTCAAAAGGGACATCCACAAAATGTGTAAGAACAATAAAGGCAAGACAGGCCCTGGAGAACAGGGAGCCTTGTTATGCTGATGGGCGGGATGTAAATTGCCAACTGCCTCTCTGGAGGAGTGCATTCTGTTCCCTAAAACAAGTAAAGAACAGAGCTACAGAGCCAAGGGCACTACCAGTCTAGGGAATATACCTTGGGAAAACTGAAAATCAATAAGACAGAGCCACCCCAAAATTTAGGGCTGCACTGCATACAAGGACCTCAACTTGGATACACCTTAAGTATCCCAGAAAATATAAACATGGTTCAAAAAATTGTGGTACTTACGTACGATGGAATATCCCTCAGCCATGAAATCAATGTCATAAGACCAGTAGCAGCAAAATGGGTGGATTCAGGTACGATGATTCTAAGTGAAATAAGTCACACAGAAAAAGAAACTTATCATAAGATATCACTTATGAAGATCCTGTAAACATGGCTACACTTGAACTGAGTTAGGAAAGAGAACAGTGTCTCACATTTAGAAAACACTCTTATACCTGCTTAAGGGGGAAGGAGAGGTGGGGTGATGCATAAAACCAGAGTTTGATATAAGCACAGGTACCGTTCCAAAAACCAACTATGGAATAGACAAGACCTACACCGTCTTCAGTGAAAGGGACTCAAAACCCCATATTTCCCGCAGAGGAAAATATCTGACTAGTAAGAATCTTAAAACCTATGTATTGATATGTCTCCGTAAGGGAATCAAGTGTGTCTAGACTGGCATAAACATGGCAGCGAGAATCAGCTCAAACCCACTATAAAAAGGAATTTCAAAAACAAAACAAAAAAACGGGGAAATTCTTTACAATTCCTTCAGGGTTTCTGATGAAAGCTGGAATGACCCTATCTACAACGACAGCTGGATGTGGCATAAGGAGGGACACTTGGGACTGAGACGATTGGTGAGATTGGTTGAGCAAATGCAGACCCTTTAAAGCAATAATGCATGGCACCCATTCCATGGGTCCGAACTCTCCAGGTTGAAGGGAATGTTACTACAGCTATAACATGTGCGGGAAACCTAGAGAACGGACACAATGTGAATACGAAAGGTTTCTAAAACTCAACGCATAGTCCCTCTCCTGGTGCTCCGGTTTGACTTTCCGTCTGCTTTACTATCAACCTCCCAACTTGGAGAGACAGCCCCTTTAACCTCTTGGTTCGCACAGGTTGCCAATTTGGCAGAGGATGAAAGGGAAGAGGGAGAACCAATGAGAGAGTAGCTGTTAGGCATTTGGACGGGCACATATCACTGTAATTTCCCGGCAGGAAGAAGAATTAACCAAATTCTCAGCCACCCACCGGGCACCAGTATAGGTCCTGAACCAAAATTTTGGACTTGCGTTCAGCTCACCAAAAACGAGTTGAAAAATGGAGCTCAGGGGCACAGCAATTCACAAACTGTCCGAGTAATAAAGGACAACTATCGTCCAAAAATCTGTTGAGGGAAGGCAACGAGGCGGACTTGAAAGCGAGGCAGAATAGCAGGAAACAGATTTCAAGAGGTACGTTGGAATCGCCTTTAAAGCACAGGAAGAGGGGCACAACTTCGACAATGATGCACTTGGCCAAAAAGGGCGTATGCGTTTTCTCCTGAATATATTCAGGAGAAAACGCATACGCCCTTTTTGGCCAAGCAAGCAAGCGGGCAATGCAAATCTGCACTACAAAGAAGTATCACTTCCCACCGGTCAAAAGGGACATCCACAAAATGTGTAAGAACAAGAAAGGCAAGACAGGCCCTGGAGAACAGGGAGCCTTGTTATGCTGATGGGCGGGATGTAAATTGCCAACTGCCTCTCTGGAGGAGTGCATTCTGTTCCCTAAAACAAGTAAAGAACAGAGCTACAGAGCCAAGGGCACTACCAGTCTAGGGAATATACCTTGGGAAAACTGAAAATCAATAAGACAGAGCCACCCCAAAATTTAGGGCTGCACTGCATACAAGGACCTCAACTTGGATACACCTTAAGTATCCCAGAAAATATAAACATGGTTCAAAAAATTGTGGTACTTACGTACGATGGAATATCCCTCAGCCATGAAATCAATGTCATAAGACCAGTAGCAGCAAAATGGGTGGATTCAGGTACGATGATTCTAAGTGAAATAAGTCACACAGAAAAAGAAACTTATCATAAGATATCACTTATGAAGATCCTGTAAACATGGCTACACTTGAACTGAGTTAGGAAAGAGAACAGTGTCTCACATTTAGAAAACACTCTTATACCTGCTTAAGGGGGAAGGAGAGGTGGGGTGATGCATAAAACCAGAGTTTGATATAAGCACAGGTACCGTTCCAAAAACCAACTATGGATTAGACAAGACCTACACCGTCCTCAGTGAAAGGGACTCAAAACCCCATATTTCCCGCAGAGGAAAATATCTGACTAGTAAGAATCTTAAAACCTATGTATTGATATGTCTCCGTAAGGGAATCAAGTGTGTCTAGACTGGCATAAACATGGCAGCGAGAATCAGCTCAAACCCACTATAAAAAGGAATTTCAAAAACAAAACAAAAAAACTGGGAAATTCTTTACAATTCCTTCAGGGTCTCTGATGAAATCTGGAATGACCCTATCTACAACGACAGCTGGATGTGGCATAAGGAGGGACACTTGGGACTGAGACGATTGGTGAGATTGGGTGAGCAAATGCAGACCCTTTAAAGCAATAATGCATGGCACCCATTCCATGGGTCCGAACTCTCCAGGTTGAAGGGAATGTTACTACAGCTATAACATGTGCGGGAAACCTAGAGAACGGACACAATGTGAATACGAAAGGTTTCTAAAACTCAACGAATAGTCCCTCTCCTGGTGCTCCGGTTTGACTTTCCGTCTGCTTTACTATCAACCTCCCAACTTGGAGAGACAGCCCCTTTAACCTCTTGGTTCGCACAGGTTGCCAATTTGGCAGAGGATGAAAGGGAAGAGGGAGAACCAATGAGAGAGTAGCTGTTAGGCATTTGGACGGGCACATATCACTGTAATTTCCCAGCAGGAAGAAGAATTAACCAAATTCTCAGCCACCCACCGGGCACCAGTATAGGTCCTGAACCAAAATTTTGGACTTGCGTTCAGCTCACCAAAAACGAGTTGAAAAATGGAGCTCAGGGGCACAGCAATTCACAAACTGTCCGAGTAATAAAGGACAACTATCGTCCAAAAATCTGTTGAGGGAAGGCAACGAGGCGGACTTGAAAGCGAGGCAGAATAGCAGGAAACAGATTTCAAGAGGTACGTTGGAATCGCCTTTAAAGCACAGGAAGAGGGGCACAACTTCGACAATGATGCACTTGGCCATAAAGGGCGTATGCGTTTTCTCCTGAATATATTCAGGAGAAAACGCATACGCCCTTTTTGGCCAAGCAAGCAAGCGGGCAATGCAAATCTGCACTACAAAGAAGTATCACTTCCCACCGGTCAAAAGGGACATCCACAAAATGTGTAAGAACAAGAAAGGCAAGACAGGCCCTGGAGAACAGGGAGCCTTGTTATGCTGATGGGCGGGATGTAAATTGACAACTGCCTCTCTGGAGGAGTGCATTCTGTTCCCTAAAACAAGTAAAGAACAGAGCTACAGAGCCAAGGGCACTACCAGTCTAGGGAATATACCTTGGGAAAACTGAAAATCAATAAGACAGAGCCACCCCAAAATTTAGGGCTGCACTGCATACAAGGACCTCAACTTGGATACACCTTAAGTATCCCAGAAAATATAAACATGGTTCAAAAAATTGTGGTACTTACGTACGATGGAATATCCCTCAGCCATGAAATCAATGTCATAAGACCAGTAGCAGCAAAATGGGTGGATTCAGGTACGATGATTCTAAGTGAAATAAGTCACACAGAAAAAGAAACTTATCATAAGATATCACTTATGAAGATCCTGTAAACATGGCTACACTTGAACTGAGTTAGGAAAGAGAACAGTGTCTCACATTTAGAAAACACTCTTATACCTGCTTAAGGGGGAAGGAGAGGTGGGGTGATGCATAAAACCAGAGTTTGATATAAGCACAGGTACCGTTCCAAAAACCAACTATGGATTAGACAAGACCTACACCGTCCTCAGTGAAAGGGACTCAAAACCCCATATTTCCCGCAGAGGAAAATATCTGACTAGTAAGAATCTTAAAACCTATGTATTGATATGTCTCCGTAAGGGAATCAAGTGTGTCTAGACTGGCATAAACATGGCAGCGAGAATCAGCTCAAACCCACTATAAAAAGCAATTTCAAAAACAAAACAAAAAAACTGGGAAATTCTTTACAATTCCTTCAGGGTCTCTGATGAAATCTGGAATGACCCTATCTACAACGACAGCTGGATGTGGCATAAGGAGGGACACTTGGGACTGAGACGATTGGTGAGATTGGGTGAGCAAATGCAGACCCTTTAAAGCAATAATGCATGGCACCCATTCCATGGGTCCGAACTCTCCAGGTTGAAGGGAATATTACTACAGCTATAACATGTGCAGGAAACCTAGAGAACGGACACACTGTGAATACGAAAGGTTTCTAAACCTCAACGCATAGTCCCTCTCCTGGTGCTCCGGTTTGACTTTCCTTCTGCTTTACTATCAACCTCCCAACTTGGAGAGACAGCCCCTTTAACCTCTTGGTTCGCACAGGTTGCCAATTTGGCAGAGGATGAAAGGGAAGAGGGAGAACCAATGAGAGAGTAGCTGTTAGGCATTTGGACGGGCACATATCACTGTAATTTCCCGGCAGGAAGAAGAATTAACCAAATTCTCAGCCACCCACCGGGAACCAGTATAGGTCCTGAACCAAAATTTTGGACTTGCGGTCAGCTCACCAAAAACGAGTTGAAAAATGGAGCTCAGGGGCACAGCAATTCACAAACTGGCCGAGTAATAAAGGACAACTATCGTCCAAAAATCTGTTGAGGGAAGGCAACGAGGCGGACTTGAAAGCGAGGCAGAATAGCAGGAAACAGATTTCAAGAGGTACGTTGGAATCGCCTTTGAAGCACAGGAAGAGGGGCACAACTTCGACAATGATGCACTTGGCCAAAAAGCGCGTATGCGTTTTCTCCTGAATATATTCAGGAGAAAACGCATACGCCCTTTTTGGCCAAGCAAGCAAGCGGGCAATGCAAATCTGCACTACAAAGAAGTATCACTTCCCAACAGTCAAAGGGGACATCCACAAAATGTGTAAGAACAAGAAAGGCAAGACAGGCCCTGGAGAACAGGGAGCCTTGTTATGCTGATGGGCGGGATGTAAATTGCCAACTGCCTCTCTGGAGGAGTGCATTCTGTTCCCTAAAACAAGTAAAGAACAGAGCTACAGAGCCAAGGGCACTACCAGTCTAGGGAATATACCTTGGGAAAACTGAAAATCAATAAGACAGAGCCACCCCAAAATTTAGGGCTGCACTGCATACAAGGACCTCAACTTGGATACACCTTAAGTATCCCAGAAAATATAAACATGGTTCAAAAAATTGTGGTACTTACGTACGATGGAATATCCCTCAGCCATGAAATCAATGTCATAAGACCAGTAGCAGCAAAATGGGTGGATTCAGGTACGATGATTCTAAGTGAAATAAGTCACACAGAAAAAGAAACTTATCATAAGATATCACTTATGAAGATCCTGTAAACATGGCTACACTTGAACTGAGTTAGGAAAGAGAACAGTGTCTCACATTTAGAAAACACTCTTATACCTGCTTAAGGGGAAGGAGAGGTGGGGTGATGCAAAAAACCAGAGTTTGATATAAGCACAGGTACCGTTCCAAAAACCAACTATGGAATAGACAAGACCTACACCATCCTCAGTGAAAGGGACTCAAAACCCCATATTTCCCGCAGAGGAAAATATCTGACTAGTAAGAATCTTAAAACCTATGTATTGATATGTCTCCGTAAGGGAATCAAGTGTGTCTAGACTGGCATAAACATGGCAGCGAGAATCAGCTCAAAACCACTATAAAAAGGAATTTCAAAAACAAAACAAAAAAACTGGGAAATTCTTTACAATTCCTTCAGGGTCTCTGATGAAAGCTGGAATGACCCTATCTACAACGACAGCTGGATGTGGCATAAGGAGGGACAATTGGGACTGAGACGATTGGTGAGATTGGGTGAGCAAATGAGACCCTTTAAAGCAATAATGCATGGCACCCATTCCATGGGTCCGAACTCTCCAGGTTGAAGGGAATATTACTACAGCTATAACATGTGCGGGAAACCTAGAGAACGGACACACTGTGAATACGAAAGGTTTCTAAAACTCAACGAATAGTCCCTGTCCTGGTGCTCTGGTTTGACTTTCCGTCTGCTTTACTATCAACCTCCCAACTTGGAGAGACAGCCCCTTTAACCTCTTGGTTCGCACAGGTTGCCAATTTGGCAGAGGATGAAAGGGAAGAGGGAGAACCAATGAGAGAGTAGCTGTTAGGCATTTGGACGGGCACATATCACTGTAATTTCCCGGCAGGAAGAAGAATTAACCAAATTCTCAGCCACCCACCGGGAACCAGTATAGGTCCTGAAGCAAAATTTTGGACTTGCGGTCAGCTCACCAAAAACGAGTTGAAAAATGGAGCTCAGGGGCACAGCAATTCACAAACTGGCCGAGTAATAAAGGACAACTATCGTCCAAAAATCTGTTGAGGGAAGGCAACGAGGCGGACTTGAAAGCGAGGCAGAATAGCAGGAAACAGATTTCAAGAGGTACGTTGGAATCGCCTTTAAAGCACAGGAAGAGGGGCACAACTTCGACAATGATGCACTTGGCCATAAAGGGCGTATGCGTTTTCTCCTGAATATATTCAGGAGAAAACGCATACGCCCTTTTTGGCCAAGCAAGCAAGCGGGCAATGCAAATCTGCACTACAAAGAAGTATCACTTCCCACCGGTCAAAAGGGACATCCACAAAATGTGTAAGAACAAGAAAGGCAAGACAGGCCCTGGAGAACAGGGAGCCTTGTTATGCTGATGGGCGGGATGTAAATTGCCAACTGCCTCTCTGGAGGAGTGCATTCTGTTCCCTAAAACAAGTAAAGAACAGAGCTACAGAGCCAAGGGCACTACCAGTCTAGGGAATATACCTTGGGAAAACTGAAAATCAATAAGACAGAGCCACCCCAAAATTTAGGGCTGCACTGCATACAAGGACCTCAACTTGGATACACCTTAAGTATCCCAGAAAATATAAACATGGTTCAAAAAATTGTGGTACTTACGTACGATGGAATATCCCTCAGCCATGAAATCAATGTCATAAGACCAGTAGCAGCAAAATGGGTGGATTCAGGTACGATGATTCTAAGTGAAATAAGTCACACAGAAAAAGAAACTTATCATAAGATATCACTTATGAAGATCCTGTAAACATGGCTACACTTGAACTGAGTTAGGAAAGAGAACAGTGTCTCACATTTAGAAAACACTCTTATACCTGCTTAAGGGGGAAGGAGAGGTGGGGTGATGCATAAAACCAGAGTTTGATATAAGCACAGGTACCGTTCCAAAAACCAACTATGGAATAGACAAGACCTACACCGTCTTCAGTGAAAGGGACTCAAAACCCCATATTTCCCGCAGAGGAAAATATCTGACTAGTAAGAATCTTAAAACCTATGTATTGATATGTCTCCGTAAGGGAATCAAGTGTGTCTAGACTGGCATAAACATGGCAGCGAGAATCAGCTCAAACCCACTATAAAAAGGAATTTCAAAAACAAAACAAAAAAACGGGGAAATTCTTTACAATTCCTTCAGGGTCTCTGATGAAAGCTGGAATGACCCTATCTACAACGACAGCTGGATGTGGCATAAGGAGGGACACTTGGGACTGAGACGATTGGTGAGATTGGGTGAGCAAATGCAGACCCTTTAAAGCAATAATGCATGGCACCCATTCCATGGGTCCGAACTCTCCAGGTTGAAGGGAATGTTACTACAGCTATAACATGTGCGGGAAACCTAGAGAACGGACACAATGTGAATACGAAAGGTTTCTAAAACTCAACGAATAGTCCCTCTCCTGGTGCTCCGGTTTGACTTTCCGTCTGCTTTACTATCAACCTCCCAACTTGGAGAGACAGCCCCTTTAACCTCTTGGTTCGCACAGGTTGCCAATTTGGCAGAGGATGAAAGGGAAGAGGGAGAACCAATGAGAGAGTAGCTGTTAGGCATTTGCACGGGCACATATCACTGTAATTTCCCGGCAGGAAGAAGAATTAACCAAATTCTCAGCCACCCACCGGGAACCAGTATAGGTCCTGAACCAAAATTTTGGACTTGCGGTCAGCTCACCAAAAACGAGTTGAAAAATGGAGCTCAGGGGCACAGCAATTCACAAACTGGCCGAGTAATAAAGGACAACTGTCGTCCAAAAATCTGTTGAGGGAAGGCAACGAGGCGGACTTGAAAGCGAGGCAGAATAGCAGGAAACAGATTTCAAGAGGTACGTTGGAATCGCCTTTAAAGCACAGGAAGAGGGGCACAACTTCGACAATGATGCACTTGGCCAAAAAGGGCGTATGCGTTTTCTCCTGAATATATTCAGGAGAAAACGCATACGCCCTTTTTGGCCAAGCAAGCAAGCGGGCAATGCAAATCTGCACTACAAAGAAGTATCACTTCCCACCGGTCAAAAGGGACATCCACAAAATGTGTAAGAACAAGAAAGGCAAGACAGGCCCTGGAGAACAGGGAGCCTTGTTATGCTGATGGGCGGGATGTAAATTGCCAACTGCCTCTCTGGAGGAGTGCATTCTGTTCCCTAAAACAAGTAAAGAACAGAGCTACAGAGCCAAGGGCACTACCAGTCTAGGGAATATACCTTGGGAAAACTGAAAATCAATAAGACAGAGCCACCCCAAAATTTAGGGCTGCACTGCATACAAGGACCTCAACTTGGATACACCTTAAGTATCCCAGAAAATATAAACATGGTTCAAAAAATTGTGGTACTTACGTACGATGGAATATCCCTCAGCCATGAAATCAATGTCATAAGACCAGTAGCAGCAAAATGGGTGGATTCAGGTACGATGATTCTAAGTGAAATAAGTCACACAGAAAAAGAAACTTATCATAAGATATCACTTATGAAGATCCTGTAAACATGGCTACACTTGAACTGAGTTAGGAAAGAGAACAGTGTCTCACATTTAGAAAACACTCTTATACCTGCTTAAGGGGGAAGGAGAGGTGGGGTGATGCATAAAACCAGAGTTTGATATAAGCACAGGTACCGTTCCAAAAACCAACTATGGAATAGACAAGACCTACACCGTCCTCAGTGAAAGGGACTCAAAACCCCATATTTCCCGCAGAGGAAAATATCTGACTAGTAAGAATCTTAAAACCTATGTATTGATATGTCTCCGTAAGGGAATCAAGTGTGTCTAGACTGGCATAAACATGGCAGTGAGAATCAGCTCAAACCCACTATAAAAAGGAATTTCAAAAACAAAACAAAAAAACTGGGAAATTCTTTACAATTCCTTCAGGGTCTCTGATGAAAGCTGGAATGACCCTATCTACAACGACAGCTGGATGTGGCATAAGGAGGGACACTTGGGACTGAGACGATTGGTGAGATTGGGTGAGCAAATGCAGACCCTTTAAAGCAATAATTCATGGCACCCATTCCATGGGTCCGAACTCTCCAGGTTGAAGGGAATATTACTACAGCTATAACATGTGCGGGAAACCTAGAGAACGGACACACTGTGAATACGAAAGGTTTCTAAAACTCAACGAATAGTCCCTCTCCTGGTGCTCCGGTTTGACTTTCCGTCTGCTTTACTATCAACCTCCCAACTTGGAGAGACAGCCCCTTTAACCTCTTGGTTCGCACAGGTTGCCAATTTGGCAGAGGATGAAAGGGAAGAGGGAGAACCAATGAGAGAGTAGCTGTTAGGCATTTGGACGGGCACATATCACTCTAATTTCCCAGCAGGAAGAAGAATTAACCAAATTCTCAGCCACCCACCGGGAACCAGTATAGGTCCTGAAGCAAAATTTTGGACTTGCGGTCAGCTCACCAAAAACGAGTTGAAAAATGGAGCTCAGGGGCACAGCAATTCACAAACTGGCCGAGTAATAAAGGACAACTATCGTCCAAAAATCTGTTGAGGGAAGGCAACGAGGCGGACTTAAAAGTGAGGCAGAATAGCAGGAAACAGATTTCAAGAGGTATGCTGGAATCGCCTTTAAAGCACAGGAAGAGGGGCACAACTTCGACAATGACGCACTTGGCCAAAAAGGGCGTATGCGTTTTCTCCTGAATATATTCAGGAGAAAACGCATACGCCCTTTTTGGCCAAGCATGCAAGCGGGCAATGCAAATCTACACTACAAAGAAGTATCACTTCCCACCGGTCAAAAGGGACATCCACAAAATGTGTAAGAACAAGAAAGGCAAGACAGGCCCTGGAGAACAGCGAGCCTTGTTATGCTGATGGGCGGGATGTAAATTGCCAACTGCCTCTCTGGAGGAGTGCATTCTGTTCCCTAAAACAAGTAAAGAACAGAGCTACAGAGCCAAGGGCACTACCAGTCTAGGGAATATACCTTGGGAAAACTGAAAATCAATAAGACAGAGCCACCCCAAAATTTAGGGCTGCACTGCATACAAGGAACTCAACTTGGATACAACTTAAGTATCCCAGAAAATATAAACATGGTTCAAAAAATTGTGGTACTTACGTACGATGGAATATCCCTCAGCCATGAAATCAATGTCATAAGGCCAGTAGCAGCAAAATGGGTGGATTCAGGTACGATGATTCTAAGTGAAATAAGTCACACAGAAAAAGAAACTTATCATAAGATATCACTTATGAAGATCCTGTAAACATGGCTACACTTGAACTGAGTTAGGAAAGAGAACAGTGTCTCACATTTAGAAAACACTCTTATACCTGCTTAAGGGGGAAGGAGAGGTGGGGTGATGCATAAAACCAGAGTTTGATATAAGCACAGGTACCGTTCCAAAAACCAACTATGGAATAGACAAGACCTACACCTTCCTCAGTGATAGGGACTCAAAACCCCATATTTCCCGCAGAGGAAAATATCTGACTAGTAAGAATCTTAAAACCTATGTATTGATATGTCTCCGTAAGGGAATCAAGTGTGTCTAGACTGGCATAAACATGGCAGCGAGAATCAGCTCAAACCCACTATAAAAAGGAATTTCAAAAACAAAACAAAAAAACTGGGAAATTCTTTACAATTCCTTCAGGGTCTCTGATGAAAGCTGCAATGACCCTATCTACAATGACAGCTGGATGTGGCATAAGGAGGGACACTTGGGACTGAGACGATTGGTGAGATTGGGTGAGCAAATGCAGACCCTTTAAAGCAATAATGCATGGCACCCATTCCATGGGTCCGAACTCTCCAGGTTGAAGGGAATATTACTACAGCTATTAACATGTGCGGGAAACCTAGAGAACGGACACACTGTGAATACGAAAGGTTTCTAAAACTCAAAGAATAGACCCTCTCCTGGTGCTCCGGTTTGACTTTCCGTCTGCTTTACTATCAACCTCCCAACTTGGAGAGACAGCCCCTTTAACCTCTTGGTTCGCACAGGTTGCCAATTTGGCAGAGGATGAAAGGGAAGAGGGAGAACCAATGAGAGAGTAGCTGTTAGGCATTTGGACGGGCACATATCACTGTAATTTCCCGGCAGGAAGAAGAATTAACCAAATTCTCAGCCACCCACCGGGAACCAGTATAGGTCCTGAACCAAAATTTTGGACTTGCGGTCAGCTCACCAAAAACGAGTTGAAAAATGGAGCTCAGGGGCACAGCAATTCACAAACTGGCCGAGTAATAAAGGACAACTGTCGTCCAAAAATCTGTTGAGGGAAGGCAACGAGGCGGACTTGAAAGCGAGGCAGAATAGCAGGAAACAGATTTCAAGAGGTACGTTGGAATCGCCTTTAAAGCACAGGAAGAGGGGCACAACTTCGACAATGATGCACTTGGCCAAAAAGGGCGTATGCGTTTTCTCCTGAATATATTCAGGAGAAAACGCATACGCCCTTTTTGGCCAAGCAAGCAAGCGGGCAATGCAAATCTGCACTACAAAGAAGTATCACTTCCCACCGGTCAAAAGGGACATCCACAAAATGTGTAAGAACAAGAAAGGCAAGACAGGCCCTGGAGAACAGGGAGCCTTGTTATGCTGATGGGCGGGATGTAAATTGCCAACTGCCTCTCTGGAGGAGTGCATTCTGTTCCCTAAAACAAGTAAAGAACAGAGCTACAGAGCCAAGGGCGCTACCAGTCTAGGGAATATACCTTGGGAAAACTGAAAATCAATAAGACAGAGCCACCCCAAAATTTAGGGCTGCACTGCATACAAGGACCTCAACTTGGATACACCTTAAGTATCCCAGAAAATATAAACATGGTTCAAAAAATTGTGGTACTTACGTACGATGGAATATCCCTCAGCCATGAAATCAATGTCATAAGACCAGTAGCAGCAAAATGGGTGGATTCAGGTACGATGATTCTAAGTGAAATAAGTCACACAGAAAAAGAAACTTATCATAAGATATCACTTATGAAGATCCTGTAAACATGGCTACACTTGAACTGAGTTAGGAAAGAGAACAGTGTCTCACATTTAGAAAACACTCTTATACCTGCTTAAGGGGGAAGGAGAGGTGGGGTGATGCATAAAACCAGAGTTTGATATAAGCACAGGTACCGTTCCAAAAACCAACTATGGAATAGACAAGACCTACACCGTCCTCAGTGAAAGGGACTCAAAACCCCATATTTCCCGCAGAGGAAAATATCTGACTAGTAAGAATCTTAAAACCTATGTATTGATATGTCTCCGTAAGGGAATCAAGTGTGTCTAGACTGGCATAAACATGGCAGTGAGAATCAGCTCAAACCCACTATAAAAAGGAATTTCAAAAACAAAACAAAAAAACTGGGAAATTCTTTACAATTCCTTCAGGGTCTCTGATGAAAGCTGGAATGACCCTATCTACAATGACAGCTGGATGTGGCATAAGGAGGGACACTTGGGACTGAGACGATTGGTGAGATTGGGTGAGCAAATGCAGACCCTTTAAAGCAATAATGCATGGCACCCATTCCATGGGTCCGAACTCTCCAGGTTGAAGGGAATATTACTACAGCTATAACAAGTGCGGGAAACCTAGAGAACGGACACACTGTGAATACGAAAGGTTTCTAAAACTCAACGCATAGTCCCTCTCCTGGTGCTCCGGTTTGACTTTCCGTCTGCTTTACTATCAACCTCCCAAATTGGAGAGACAGCCCCTTTAACCTCTTGGTTCGCACAGGTTGCCAATTTGGCAGAGGATGAAAGGGAAGAGGGAGAACCAATGAGAGAGTAGCTGTTAGGCATTTGGACGGGCACATATCACTCTAATTTCCCAGCAGGAAGAAGAATTAACCAAATTCTCAGCCACCCACCGGGAACCAGTATAGGTCCTGAACCAAAATTTTGGACTTGCGGTCAGCTCACCAAAAACGAGTTGAAAAATGGAGCTCAGGGGCACAGCAATTCACAAACTGGCCGAGTAATAAAGGACAACTATCGTCCAAAAATCTGTTGAGGGAAGGCAACGAGGCGGACTTAAAAGTGAGGCAGAATAGCAGGAAACAGATTTCAAGAGGTACGCTGGAATCGCCTTTAAAGCACAGGAAGAGGGGCACAACTTCGACAATGACGCACTTGGCCAAAAAGGGCGTATGCGTTTTCTCCTGAATATATTCAGGAGAAAACGCATACGCCCTTTTTGGCCAAGCAAGCAAGCGGGCAATGCAAATTTACACTACAAAGAAGTATCACTTCCCACCGGTCAAAAGGGACATCCACAAAATGTGTAAGAACAAGAAAGGCAAGACAGGCCCTGGAGAACAGGGAGCCTTGTTATGCTGATGGGCGGGATGTAAATTGCCAACTGCCTCTCTGGAGGAGTGCATTCTGTTCCCTAAAACAAGTAAAGAACAGAGCTACAGAGCCAAGGGCACTACCAGTCTAGGGAATATACCTTGGGAAAACTGAAAATCAATAAGACAGAGCCACCCCAAAATTTAGGGCTGCACTGCATACAAGGACCTCAACTTGGATACAACTTAAGTATCCCAGAAAATATAAACATGGTTCAAAAAATTGTGGTACTTACGTACGATGGAATATCCCTCAGCCATGAAATCAATGTCATAAGACCAGTAGCAGCAAAATGGGTGGATTCAGGTACGATGATTCTAAGTGAAATAAGTCACACAGAAAAAGAAACTTATCATAAGATATCACTTATGAAGATCCTGTAAACATGGCTACACTTGAACTGAGTTAGGAAAGAGAACAGTGTCTCACATTTAGAAAACACTCTTATACCTGCTTAAGGGGGAAGGAGAGGTGGGGTGATGCATAAAACCAGAGTTTGATATAAGCACAGGTACCGTTCCAAAAACCAACTATGGAATAGACAAGACCTACACCTTCCTCAGTGATAGGGACTCAAAACCCCATATTTCCCGCAGAGGAAAATATCTGACTAGTAAGAATCTTAAAACCTATGTATTGATATGTCTCCGTAAGGGAATCAAGTGTGTCTAGACTGGCATAAACATGGCAGCGAGAATCAGCTCAAACCCACTATAAAAAGGAATTTCAAAAACAAAACAAAAAAACTGGGAAATTCTTTACAATTCCTTCAGGGTCTCTGATGAAAGCTGCAATGACCCTATCTACAATGACAGCTGGATGTGGCATAAGGAGGGACACTTGGGACTGAGACGATTGGTGAGATTGGGTGAGCAAATGCAGACCCTTTAAAGCAATAATGCATGGCACCCATTCCATGGGTCCGAACTCTCCAGGTTGAAGGGAATATTACTACAGCTATTAACATGTGCGGGAAACCTAGAGAACGGACACACTGTGAATACGAAAGGTTTCTAAAACTCAAAGAATAGACCCTCTCCTGGTGCTCCGGTTTGACTTTCCGTCTGCTTTACTATCAACCTCCCAACTTGGAGAGACAGCCCCTTTAACCTCTTGGTTCGCACAGGTTGCCAATTTGGCAGAGGATGAAAGGGAAGAGGGAGAACCAATGAGAGAGTAGCTGTTAGGCATTTGGACGGGCACATATCACTGTAATTTCCCGGCAGGAAGAAGAATTAACCAAATTCTCAGCCACCCACCGGGAACCAGTATAGGTCCTGAACCAAAATTTTGGACTTGCGGTCAGCTCACCAAAAACGAGTTGAAAAATGGAGCTCAGGGGCACAGCAATTCACAAACTGGCCGAGTAATAAAGGACAACTGTCGTCCAAAAATCTGTTGAGGGAAGGCAACGAGGCGGACTTGAAAGCGAGGCAGAATAGCAGGAAACAGATTTCAAGAGGTACGTTGGAATCGCCTTTAAAGCACAGGAAGAGGGGCACAACTTCGACAATGATGCACTTGGCCAAAAAGGGCGTATGCGTTTTCTCCTGAATATATTCAGGAGAAAACGCATACGCCCTTTTTGGCCAAGCAAGCAAGCGGGCAATGCAAATCTGCACTACAAAGAAGTATCACTTCCCACCGGTCAAAAGGGACATCCACAAAATGTGTAAGAACAAGAAAGGCAAGACAGGCCCTGGAGAACAGGGAGCCTTGTTATGCTGATGGGCGGGATGTAAATTGCCAACTGCCTCTCTGGAGGAGTGCATTCTGTTCCCTAAAACAAGTAAAGAACAGAGCTACAGAGCCAAGGGCGCTACCAGTCTAGGGAATATACCTTGGGAAAACTGAAAATCAATAAGACAGAGCCACCCCAAAATTTAGGGCTGCACTGCATACAAGGACCTCAACTTGGATACACCTTAAGTATCCCAGAAAATATAAACATGGTTCAAAAAATTGTGGTACTTACGTACGATGGAATATCCCTCAGCCATGAAATCAATGTCATAAGACCAGTAGCAGCAAAATGGGTGGATTCAGGTACGATGATTCTAAGTGAAATAAGTCACACAGAAAAAGAAACTTATCATAAGATATCACTTATGAAGATCCTGTAAACATGGCTACACTTGAACTGAGTTAGGAAAGAGAACAGTGTCTCACATTTAGAAAACACTCTTATACCTGCTTAAGGGGGAAGGAGAGGTGGGGTGATGCATAAAACCAGAGTTTGATATAAGCACAGGTACCGTTCCAAAAACCAACTATGGAATAGACAAGACCTACACCGTCCTCAGTGAAAGGGACTCAAAACCCCATGTTTCCCGCAGAGGAAAATATCTGACTAGTAAGAATCTTAAAACCTATGTATTGATATGTCTCCGTAAGGGAATCAAGTGTGTCTAGACTGGCATAAACATGGCAGCGAGAATCAGCTCAAACCCACTATAAAAAGGAATTTCAAAAACAAAACAAAAAAACTGGGAAATTCTTTACAATTCCTTCAGGGTCTCTGATGAAAGCTGGAATGACCCTATCTACAATGACAGCTGGATGTGGCATAAGGAGGGACACTTGGGAATGAGACGATTGGTGAGATTGGGTGAGCAAATGCAGACCCTTTAAAGCAATAATGCATGGCACCCATTCCATGGGTCCGAACTCTCCAGGTTGAAGGGAATAATACTACAGCTATAACATGTGCGGGAAACCTAGAGAACGGACACACTGTGAATACGAAAGGTTTCTAAAACTCAACGAATAAACCCTCTCCTGGTGCTCCGGATTGACTTTCCGGCTGCTTTACTATCAACCTCCCAACTTGGAGAGACAGCCCCTTTAACCTCTTGGTTCGCACAGGTTGCCA
Source organism: Hyperoodon ampullatus (assembly GCF_949752795.1). NCBI lineage: Eukaryota > Metazoa > Chordata > Mammalia > Artiodactyla > Ziphiidae > Hyperoodon > Hyperoodon ampullatus. Next base: position 40,398 of record NW_027640885.1, read on the forward strand.
ATTTGGCAGAGGATGAAAGGGAAGAGGGAGAACCAATGAGAGAGTAGCTGTTAGGCATTTGGACGGGCACATATCACTCTAATTTCCCAGCAGGAAGAAGAATTAACCAAATTCTCAGCCACCCACCGGGAACCAGTATAGGTCCTGAACCAAAATTTTGGACTTGCGGTCAGCTCACCAAAAACGAGTTGAAAAATGGAGCTCAGGGGCACAGCAATTCACAAACTGGCCGAGTAATAAAGGACAACTATCGTCCAAAAATCTGTTGAGGGAAGGCAACGAGGCGGACTTAAAAGTGAGGCAGAATAGCAGGAAACAGATTTCAAGAGGTACGCTGGAATCGCCTTTAAAGCACAGGAAGAGGGGCACAACTTCGACAATGACGCACTTGGCCAAAAAGGGCGTATGCGTTTTCTCCTGAATATATTCAGGAGAAAACGCATACGCCCTTTTTGGCCAAGCAAGCAAGCGGGCAATGCAAATCTGCACTACAAAGAAGTATCACTTCCCACCGGTCAAAAGGGACATCCACAAAATGTGTAAGAACAAGAAAGGCAAGACAGGCCCTGGAGAACAGGGAGCCTTGTTATGCTGATGGGCGGGATGTAAATTGCCAACTGCCTCTCTGGAGGAGTGCATTCTGTTCCCTAAAACAAGTAAAGAACAGAGCTACAGAGCCAAGGGCACTACCAGTCTAGGGAATATACCTTGGGAAAACTGAAAATCAATAAGACAGAGCCACCCCAAAATTTAGGGCTGCACTGCATACAAGGACCTCAACTTGGATACACCTTAAGTATCCCAGAAAATATAAACATGGTTCAAAAAATTGTGGTACTTACGTACGATGGAATATCCCTCAGCCATGAAATCAATGTCATAAGACCAGTAGCAGCAAAATGGGTGGATTCAGGTACGATGATTCTAAGTGAAATAAGTCACACAGAAAAAGAAACTTATCATAAGATATCACTTATGAAGATCCTGTAAACATGGCTACACTTGAACTGAGTTAGGAAAGAGAACAGTGTCTCACATTTAGAAAACACTCTTATACCTGCTTAAGGGGGAAGGAGAGGTGGGGTGATGCATAAAACCAGAGTTTGATATAAGCACAGGTACCGTTCCAAAAACCAACTATGGAATAGACAAGACCTACACCGTCCTCAGTGAAAGGGACTCAAAACCCCATATTTCCCGCAGAGGAAAATATCTGACTAGTAAGAATCTTAAAACCTATGTATTGATATGTCTCCGTAAGGGAATCAAGTGTGTCTAGACTGGCATAAACATGGCAGCGAGAATCAGCTCAAACCCACTATAAAAAGGAATTTCAAAAACAAAACAAAAAAACTGGGAAATTCTTTACAATTCCTTCAGGGTCTCTGATGAAAGCTGGAATGACCCTATCTACAATGACAGCTGGATGTGGCATAAGGAGGGACACTTGGGAATGAGACGATTGGTGAGATTGGGTGAGCAAATGCAGACCCTTTAAAGCAATAATGCATGGCACCCATTCCATGGGTCCGAACTCTCCAGGTTGAAGGGAATAATACTACAGCTATAACATGTGCGGGAAACCTAGAGAACGGACACACTGTGAATACGAAAGGTTTCTAAAACTCAACGAATAAACCCTCTCCTGGTGCTCCGGATTGACTTTCCGGCTGCTTTACTATCAACCTCCCAACTTGGAGAGACAGCCCCTTTAACCTCTTGGTTCGCACAGGTTGCCAATTTGGCAGAGGATGAAAGGGAAGAGGGAGAACCAATGAGAGAGTAGCTGTTAGGCATTTGGACGGGCACATATCACTCTAATTTCCCAGCAGGAAGAAGAATTAACCAAATTCTCAGCCACCCACCGGGAACCAGTATAGGTCCTGAACCAAAATTTTGGACTTGCGGTCAGCTCACCAAAAACGAGTTGAAAAATGGAGCTCAGGGGCACAGCAATTCACAAACTGGCCGAGTAATAAAGGACAACTATCGTCCAAAAATCTGTTGAGGGAAGGCAACGAGGCGGACTTAAAAGTGAGGCAGAATAGCAGGAAACAGATTTCAAGAGGTACTCTGGAATCGCCTTTAAAGCACAGGAAGAGGGGCACAACTTCGACAATGACGCACTTGGCCAAAAAGGGCGTATGCGTTTTCTCCTGAATATATTCAGGAGAAAACGCATACGCCCTTTTTGGCCAAGCAAGCAAGCGGGCAATGCAAATCTGCACTACAAAGAAGTATCACTTCCCACCGGTCAAAAGGGACATCCACAAAATGTGTAAGAACAAGAAAGGCAAGACAGGCCCTGGAGAACAGGGAGCCTTGTTATGCTGATGGGCGGGATGTAAATTGCCAACTGCCTCTCTGGAGGAGTGCATTCTGTTCCCTAAAACAAGTAAAGAACAGAGCTACAGAGCCAAGGGCACTACCAGTCTAGGGAATATACCTTGGGAAAACTGAAAATCAATAAGACAGAGCCACCCCAAAATTTAGGGCTGCACTGCATACAAGGAACTCAACTTGGATACAACTTAAGTATCCCAGAAAATATAAACATGGTTCAAAAAATTGTGGTACTTACGTACGATGGAATATCCCTCAGCCATGAAATCAATGTCATAAGACCAGTAGCAGCAAAATGGGTGGATTCAGGTACGATGATTCTAAGTGAAATAAGTCACACAGAAAAAGAAACTTATCATAAGATATCACTTATGAAGATCCTGTAAACATGGCTACACTTGAACTGAGTTAGGAAAGAGAACAGTGTCTCACATTTAGAAAACACTCTTATACCTGCTTAAGGGGGAAGGAGAGGTGGGGTGATGCATAAAACCAGAGTTTGATATAAGCACAGGTACCGTTCCAAAAACCAACTATGGAATAGACAAGACCTACACCGTCCTCAGTGATAGGGACTCAAAACCCCATATTTCCCGCAGAGGAAAATATCTGACTAGTAAGAATCTTAAAACCTATGTATTGATATGTCTCCGTAAGGGAATCAAGTGTGTCTAGACTGGCATAAACATGGCAGCGAGAATCAGCTCAAACCCACTATAAAAAGGAATTTCAAAAACAAAACAAAAAAACTGGGAAATTCTTTACAATTCCTTCAGGGTCTCTGATGAAAGCTGCAATGACCCTATCTACAATGACAGCTGGATGTGGCATAAGGAGGGACACTTGGGACTGAGACGATTGGTGAGATTGGGTGAGCAAATGCAGACCCTTTAAAGCAATAATGCATGGCACCCATTCCATGGGTCCGAACTCTCCAGGTTGAAGGGAATATTACTACAGCTATTAACATGTGCGGGAAACCTAGAGAACGGACACACTGTGAATACGAAAGGTTTCTAAAACTCAAAGAATAGTCCCTGTCCTGGTGCTCCGGTTTGACTTTCCGTCTGCTTTACTATCAACCTCCCAACTTGGAGAGACAGCCCCTTTAACCTCTTGGTTCGCACAGGTTGCCAATTTGGCAGAGGATGAAAGGGAAGAGGGAGAACCAATGAGAGAGTAGCTGTTAGGCATTTGGACGGGCACATATCACTGTAATTTCCCGGCAGGAAGAAGAATTAACCAAATTCTCAGCCACCCACCGGGAACCAGTATAGGTCCTGAACCAAAATTTTGGACTTGCGGTCAGCTCACCAAAAACGAGTTGAAAAATGGAGCTCAGGGGCACAGCAATTCACAAACTGGCCGAGTAATAAAGGACAACTGTCGTCCAAAAATCTGTTGAGGGAAGGCAACGAGGCGGACTTGAAAGCGAGGCAGAATAGCAGGAAACAGATTTCAAGAGGTACGTTGGAATCGCCTTTAAAGCACAGGAAGAGGGGCACAACTTCGACAATGATGCACTTGGCCAAAAAGGGCGTATGCGTTTTCTCCTGAATATATTCAGGAGAAAACGCATACGCCCTTTTTGGCCAAGCAAGCAAGCGGGCAATGCAAATCTGCACTACAAAGAAGTATCACTTCCCACCGGTCAAAAGGGACATCCACAAAATGTGTAAGAACAAGAAAGGCAAGACAGGCCCTGGAGAACAGGGAGCCTTGTTATGCTGATGGGCGGGATGTAAATTGCCAACTGCCTCTCTGGAGGAGTGCATTCTGTTCCCTAAAACAAGTAAACAACAGAGCTACAGAGCCAAGGGCACTACCAGTCTAGGGAATATACCTTGGGAAAACTGAAAATCAATAAGACAGTGCCACCCCAAAATTTAGGGCTGCACTGCATACAAGGACCTCAACTTGGATACACCTTAAGTATCCCAGAAAATATAAACATGGTTCAAAAAATTGTGGTACTTACGTACGATGGAATATCCCTCAGCCATGAAATCAATGTCATAAGACAAGTAGCAGCAAAATGGGTGGATTCAGGTACGATGATTCTAAGTGAAATAAGTCACACAGAAAAAGAAACTTATCATAAGATATCACTTATGAAGATCCTGTAAACATGGCTACACTTGAACTGAGTTAGGAAAGAGAACAGTGTCTCACATTTAGAAAACACTCTTATACCTGCTTAAGGGGGAAGGAGAGGTGGGGTGATGCATAAAACCAGAGTTTGATATAAGCACAGGTACCGTTCCAAAAACCAACTATGGAATAGACAAGACCTACACCGTCCTCAGTGAAAGGGACTCAAAACCCCATATTTCCCGCAGAGGAAAATATCTGACTAGTAAGAATCTTAAAACCTATGTATTGATATGTCTCCGTAAGGGAATCAAGTGTGTCTAGACTGGCATAAACATGGCAGTGAGAATCAGCTCAAACCCACTATAAAAAGGAATTTCAAAAACAAAACAAAAAAACTGGGAAATTCTTTACAATTCCTTCAGGGTCTCTGATGAAAGCTGGAATGACCCTATCTACAATGACAGCTGGATGTGGCATAAGGAGGGACACTTGGGACTGAGACGATTGGTGAGATTGGGTGAGCAAATGCAGACCCTTTAAAGCAATAATGCATGGCACCCATTCCATGGGTCCGAACTCTCCAGGTTGAAGGGAATATTACTACAGCTATAACATGTGCGGGAAACCTAGAGAACGGACACACTGTGAATACGAAAGGTTTCTAAAACTCAACGAATAGTCCCTCTCCTGGTGCTCCGGTTTGACTTTCCGTCTGCTTTACTATCAACCTCCCAACTTGGAGAGACAGCCCCTTTAACCTCTTGGTTCGCACAGGTTGCCAATTTGGCAGAGGATGAAAGGGAAGAGGGAGAACCAATGAGAGAGTAGCTGTTAGGCATTTGGACGGGCACATATCACTCTAATTTCCCAGCAGGAAGAAGAATTAACCAAATTCTCAGCCACCCACCGGGAACCAGTATAGGTCCTGAACCAAAATTTTGGACTTGCGGTCAGCTCACCAAAAACGAGTTGAAAAATGGAGCTCAGGGGCACAGCAATTCACAAACTGGCCGAGTAATAAAGGACAACTATCGTCCAAAAATCTGTTGAGGGAAGGCAACGAGGCGGACTTAAAAGTGAGGCAGAATAGCAGGAAACAGATTTCAAGAGGTACGCTGGAATCGCCTTTAAAGCACAGGAAGAGGGGCACAACTTCGACAATGACGCACTTGGCCAAAAAGGGCGTATGCGTTTTCTCCTGAATATATTCAGGAGAAAACGCATACGCCCTTTTTGGCCAAGCAAGCAAGCGGGCAATGCAAATCTACACTACAAAGAAGTATCACTTCCCACCGGTCAAAAGGGACATCCACAAAATGTGTAAGAACAAGAAAGGCAAGACAGGCCCTGGAGAACAGGGAGCCTTGTTATGCTGATGGGCGGGATGTAAATTGCCAACTGCCTCTCTGGAGGAGTGCATTCTGTTCCCTAAAACAAGTAAAGAACAGAGCTACAGAGCCAAGGGCACTACCAGTCTAGGGAATATACCTTGGGAAAACTGAAAATCAATAAGACAGAGCCACCCCAAAATTTAGGGCTGCACTGCATACAAGGAACTCAACTTGGATACAACTTAAGTATCCCAGAAAATATAAACATGGTTCAAAAAATTGTGGTACTTACATACGATGGAATATCCCTCAGCCATGAAATCAATGTCATAAGACCAGTAGCAGCAAAATGGGTGGATTCAGGTACGATGATTCTAAGTGAAATAAGTCACACAGAAAAAGAAACTTATCATAAGATATCACTTATGAAGATCCTGTAAACATGGCTACACTTGAACTGAGTTAGGAAAGAGAACAGTGTCTCACATTTAGAAAACACTCTTATACCTGCTTAAGGGGGAAGGAGAGGTGGGGTGATGCATAAAACCAGAGTTTGATATAAGCACAGGTACCGTTCCAAAAACCAACTATGGAATAGACAAGACCTACACCGTCCTCAGCGAAAGGGACTCAAAACCCCATATTTCCCGCAGAGGAAAATATCTGACTAGTAAGAATCTTAAAACCTATGTATTGATATGTCTCCGTAAGGGAATCAAGTGTGTCTAGACTGGCATAAACATGGCAGCGAGAATCAGCTCAACCCCACTATAAAAAGGAATTTCAAAAACAAAACAAAAAAACTGGGAAATTCTTTACAATTCCTTCAGGGTCTCTGATGAAGGCTGGAATGACCCTATCTACAACGACAGCTGGATGTGGCATAAGGAGGGACACTTGGGACTGAGACGATTGGTGAGATTGGGTGAGCAAATGCAGACCCTTTAAAGCAATAATGCATGGCACCCATTCCATGGGTCCGAACTCTCCAAGTTGAAGGGAATGTTACTACAGCTATAACATGTGCGGGAAACCTTGAGAACGGACACACTGTGAATACGAAAGGTTTCTAAAACTCAACGCATAGTCCCTCTCCTGGTGCTCCGGTTTGACTTTCCGTCTGCTTTACTATCAACCTCCCAACTTGGAGAGACAGCCCCTTTAACCTCTTGGTTCGCACAGGTTGCCAATTTGGCAGAGGATGAAAGGGAAGAGGGAGAACCAATGAGAGAGTAGCTGTTAGGCATTTGGAGGGGCACATATCTCTGTAATTTCCCGGCAGGAAGAAGAATTAACCAAATTCTCAGCCACCCACCGGGAACCAGTATAGGTCCTGAAGCAAAATTTTGGACTTGCGGTCAGCTCACCAAAAACGAGTTGAAAAATGGAGCTCAGGGGCACAGCAATTCACAAACTGGCCGAGTAATAAAGGACAACTATCGTCCAAAAATCTGTTGAGGGAAGGCAACGAGGCGGACTTGAAAGCGAGGCAGAATAGCAGGAAACAGATTTCAAGAGGTACGATGGAATCGCCTTTAAAGCACAGGAAGAGGGGCACAACTTCGACAATGATGCACTTGGCCAAAAAGGGCGTATGCGTTTTCTCCTGAATATATTCAGGAGAAAACGCATACGCCCTTTTTGGCCAAGCAAGCAAGCGGGCAATGCAAATCTGCACTACAAAGAAGTATCACTTCCCACCGGTCAAAAGGGACATCCACAAAATGTGTAAGAACAAGAAAGGCAAGACAGGCCCTGGAGAACAGGGAGCCTTGTTATGCTGATGGGCGGGATGTAAATTGCCAACTGCCTCTCTGGAGGAGTGCATTCTGTTCCCTAAAACAAGTAAAGAACAGAGCTACAGAGCCAAGGGCACTACCAGTCTAGGGAATATACCTTGGGAAAACTGAAAATCAATAAGACAGAGCCACCCCAAAATTTAGGGCTGCACTGCATACAAGGACCTCAACTTGGATACACCTTAAGTATCCCAGAAAATATAAACATGGTTCAAAAAATTGTGGTACTTACGTACGATGGAATATCCCTCAGCCATGAAATCAATGTCATAAGACCAGTAGCAGCAAAATGGGTGGATTCAGGTATGATGATTCTAAGTGAAATAAGTCACACAGAAAAAGAAACTTATCATAAGATATCACTTATGAAGATCCTGTAAACATGGCTACACTTGAACTGAGTTAGGAAAGAGAACAGTGTCTCACATTTAGAAAACACTCTTATACCTGCTTAAGGGGGAAGGAGAGGTGGGGTGATGCATAAAACAAGAGTTTGATATAAGCACAGGTACCGTTCCAAAAACCAACTATGGAATAGACAAGACCTACACCGTCCTCAGTGAAAGGGACTCAAAACCACATATTTCCCGCAGAGGAAAATATCTGACTAGTAAGAATCTTAAAACCTATGTATTGATATGTCTCCGTAAGGGAATCAAGTGTGTCTAGACTGGCATAAACATGGCAACGAGAATCAGCTCAAACCCACTATAAAAAGGAATTTCAAAAACAAAACAAAAAAACGGGGAAATTCTTTACAATTCCTTCAGGGTCTCTGATGAATGCTGGAATGACCCTATCTACAACGACAGCTGGATGTGGCATAAGGAGGGACACTTGGGACTGAGACGATTGGTGAGATTGGGTGAGCAAATGCAGACCCTTTAAAGCAATAATGCATGGCACCCATTCCATGGGTCCGAACTCTCCAGGTTGAAGGGAATATTACTACAGCTATAACATGTGCGGGAAACCTAGAGAACGGACACACTGTGAATACGAAAGGTTTCTAAAACTCAACGAATAGTCCCACTCCTGGTGCTCCGGTTTGACTTTCCGTCTGCTTTACTATCAACCTCCCAACTTGGAGAGACAGCCCCTTTAACATCTTGGTTCGCACAGGTTGCCAATTTGGCAGAGGATGAAAGGGAAGAGGGAGAACCAATGAGAGAGTAGCTGTTAGGCATTTGGACGGGCACATATCACTGTAATTTCCCAGCAGGAAGAAGAATTAACCAAATTCTCAGCCACCCACCGGGAACCAGTATAGGTCCTGAACCAAAATTTTGGACTTGCGGTCAGCTCACCAAAAACGAGTTGAAAAATGGAGCTCAGGGGCACAGCAATTCACAAACTGGCCGAGTAATAAAGGACAACTATCGTCCAAAAATCTGTTGAGGGAAGGCAACGAGGCGGACTTGAAAGCGGGGCAGAATAGCAGGAAACAGATTTCAAGAGGTACGTTGGAATCGCCTTTAAAGCACAGGAAGAGGGGCACAACTTCGACAATGATGCACTTGGCCAAAAAGGGCGTATGCGTTTTCTCCTGAATATATTCAGGAGAAAACGCATACGCCCTTTTTGGCCAAGCAAGCAAGCAGGCAATGCAAATCAGCACTACAAAGAAGTATCACTTCCCACCGGTCAAAAGGGACATCCACAAAATGTGTAAGAACAAGAAAGGCAAGACAGGCCCTGGAGAACAGGGAGCCTTGTTATGCTGATGGGCGGGATGTAAATTGACAACTGCCTCTCTGGAGGAGTGCATTCTGTTCCCTAAAACAAGTAAACAACAGAGCTACAGAGCCAAGGGCACTACCAGTCTAGGGAATATACCTTGGGAAAACTGAAAATCAATAAGACAGAGCCACCCCAAAATTTAGGGCTGCACTGCATACAAGGACCTCAACTTGGATACACCTTAAGTATCCCAGAAAATATAAACATGGTTCAAAAAATTGTGGTACTTACGTACGATGGAATATCCCTCAGCCATGAAATCAATGTCATAAGACCAGTAGCAGCAAAATGGGTGGATTCAGGTACGATGATTCTAAGTGAAATAAGTCACACAGAAAAAGAAACTTATCATAAGATATCACTTATGAAGATCCTGTAAACATGGCTACACTTGAACTGAGTTAGGAAAGAGAACAGTGTCTCACATTTAGAAAACACTCTTATACCTGCTTAAGGGGGAAGGAGAGGTGGGGTGATGCATAAAACAAGAGTTTGATATAAGCACAGGTACCGTTCCAAAAACCAACTATGGAATAGACAAGACCTACACCGTCCTCAGTGAAAGGGACTCAAAACCACATATTTCCCGCAGAGGAAAATATCTGACTAGTAAGAATCTTAAAACCTATGTATTGATATGTCTCCGTAAGGGAATCAAGTGTGTCTAGACTGGCATAAACATGGCAACGAGAATCAGCTCAAACCCACTATAAAAAGGAATTTCAAAAACAAAACAAAAAAACGGGGAAATTCTTTACAATTCCTTCAGGGTCTCTGATGAATGCTGGAATGACCCTATCTACAACGACAGCTGGATGTGGCATAAGGAGGGACACTTGGGACTGAGACGATTGGTGAGATTGGGTGAGCAAATGCAGACCCTTTAAAGCAATAATGCATGGCACCCATTCCATGGGTCCGAACTCTCCAGGTTGAAGGGAATATTACTACAGCTATAACATGTGCGGGAAACCTAGAGAACGGACACACTGTGAATACGAAAGGTTTCTAAAACTCAACGAATAGTCCCACTCCTGGTGCTCCGGTTTGACTTTCCGTCTGCTTTACTATCAACCTCCCAACTTGGAGAGACAGCCCCTTTAACATCTTGGTTCGCACAGGTTGCCAATTTGGCAGAGGATGAAAGGGAAGAGGGAGAACCAATGAGAGAGTAGCTGTTAGGCATTTGGACGGGCACATATCACTGTAATTTCCCAGCAGGAAGAAGAATTAACCAAATTCTCAGCCACCCACCGGGAACCAGTATAGGTCCTGAACCAAAATTTTGGACTTGCGGTCAGCTCACCAAAAACGAGTTGAAAAATGGAGCTCAGGGGCACAGCAATTCACAAACTGGCCGAGTAATAAAGGACAACTATCGTCCAAATATCTGTTGAGGGAAGGCAACGAGGCGGACTTGAAAGCGAGGCAGAATAGCAGGAAACAGATTTCAAGAGGTACGTTGGAATCGCCTTTAAAGCACAGGAAGAGGGGCACAACTTCGACAATGATGCACTTGGCCAAAAAGGGCGTATGCGTTTTCTCCTGAATATATTCAGGAGAAAACGCATACGCCCTTTTTGGCCAAGCAAGCAAGCAGGCAATGCAAATCAGCACTACAAAGAAGTATCACTTCCCACCGGTCAAAAGGGACATCCACAAAATGTGTAAGAACAAGAAAGGCAAGACAGGCCCTGGAGAACAGGGAGCCTTGTTATGCTGATGGGCGGGATGTAAATTGACAACTGCCTCTCTGGAGGAGTGCATTCTGTTCCCTAAAACAAGTAAAGAACAGAGCTACAGAGCCAAGGGCACTACCAGTCTAGGGAATATACCTTGGGAAAACTGAAAATCAATAAGACAGAGCCACCCCAAAATTTAGGGCTGCACTGCATACAAGGACCTCAACTTGGATACACCTTAAGTATCCCAGAAAATATAAACATGGTTCAAAAAATTGTGGTACTTACGTACGATGGAATATCCCTCAGCCATGAAATCAATGTCATAAGACCAGTAGCAGCAAAATGGGTGGATTCAGGTACGATGATTCTAAGTGAAATAAGTCACACAGAAAAAGAAACTTATCATAAGATATCACTTATGAAGATCCTGTAAACATGGCTACACTTGAACTGAGTTAGGAAAGAGAACAGTGTCTCACATTTAGAAAACACTCTTATACCTGCTTAAGGGGGAAGGAGAGGTGGGGTGATGCATAAAACCAGAGTTTGATATAAGCACAGGTACCGTTCCAAAAACCAACTATGGAATAGACAAGACCTACACCGTCCTCAGTGAAAGGGACTCAAAACCCCATATTTCCCACAGAGGAAAATATCTGACTAGTAAGAATCTTAAAACCTATGTATTGATATGTCTCCGTAAGGGAATCAAGTGTGTCTAGACTGGCATAAACATGGCAGCGAGAATCAGCTCAAACCCACTATAAAAAGGAATTTCAAAAACAAAACAAAAAAACTGGGAAATTCTTTACAATTCCTTCAGGGTCTCTGATGAAATCTGGAATGACCCTATCTACAACGACAGCTGGATGTGGCATAAGGAGGGACACTTGGGACTGAGACGATTGGTGAGATTGGGTGAGCAAATGCAGACCCTTTAAAGCAATAATGCATGGCACCCATTCCATGGGTCCGAACTCTCCAGGTTGAAGGGAATATTACTACAGCTATAACATGTGCAGGAAACCTAGAGAACGGACACACTGTGAATACGAAAGGTTTCTAAAACTCAACGCATAGTCCCTCTCCTGGTGCTCCGGTTTGACTTTCCGTCTGCTTTACTATCAACCTCCCAACTTGGAGAGACAGCCCCTTTAACCTCTTGGTTCGCACAGGTTGCCAATTTGGCAGAGGATGAAAGGGAAGAGGGAGAACCAATGAGAGAGTAGCTGTTAGGCATTTGGACGGGCACATATCACTGTAATTTCCCGGCAGGAAGAAGAATTAACCAAATTCTCAGCCACCCACCGGGAACCAGTATAGGTCCTGAACCAAAATTTTGGACTTGCGGTCAGCTCACCAAAAACGAGTTGAAAAATGGAGCTCAGGGGCACAGCAATTCACAAACTGGCCGAGTAATAAAGGACAACTATCGTCCAAAAATCTGTTGAGGGAAGGCAACGAGGCGGACTTGAAAGCGAGGCAGAATAGCAGGAAACAGATTTCAAGAGGTACGTTGGAATCGCCTTTAAAGCACAGGAAGAGGGGCACAACTTCGACAATGATGCACTTGGCCAAAAAGGGCGTATGCGTTTTCTCCTGAATATATTCAGGAGAAAACGCATACGCCCTTTTTGGCCAAGCAAGCAAGCGGGCAATGCAAATCTGCACTACAAAGAAGTATCACTTCCCACCGGTCAAAAGGGACATCCACAAAATGTGTAAGAACAAGAAAGGCAAGACAGGCCCTGGAGAACAGGGAGCCTTGTTATGCTGATGGGCGGGATGTAAATTGCCAACTGCCTCTCTGGAGGAGTGCATTCTGTTCCCTAAAACAAGTAAAGAACAGAGCTACAGAGCCAAGGGCACTACCAGTCTAGGGAATATACCTTGGGAAAACTGAAAATCAATAAGACAGAGCCACCCCAAAATTTAGGGCTGCACTGCATACAAGGACCTCAACTTGGATACACCTTAAGTATCCCAGAAAATATAAACATGGTTCAAAAAATTGTGGTACTTACGTACGATGGAATATCCCTCAGCCATGAAATCAATGTCATAAGACCAGTAGCAGCAAAATGGGTGGATTCAGGTACGATGATTCTAAGTGAAATAAGTCACACAGAAAAAGAAACTTATCATAAGATATCACTTATGAAGATCCTGTAAACATGGCTACACTTGAACTGAGTTAGGAAAGAGAACAGTGTCTCACATTTAGAAAACACTCTTATACCTGCTTAAGGGGGAAGGAGAGGTGGGGTGATGCATAAAACCAGAGTTTGATATAAGCACAGGTACCGTTCCAAAAACCAACTATGGAATAGACAAGACCTACACCGTCCTCAGCGAAAGGGACTCAAAACCCCATATTTCCCGCAGAGGAAAATATCTGACTAGTAAGAATCTTAAAACCTATGTATTGATATGTCTCCGTAAGGGAATCAAGTGTGTCTAGACTGGCATAAACATGGCAGCGAGAATCAGCTCAAACCCACTATAAAAAGGAATTTCAAAAACAAAACAAAAAAACTGGGAAATTCTTTACAATTCCTTCAGGGTCTCTGATGAAAGCTGGAATGACCCTATCTACAATGACAGCTGGATGTGGCATAAGGAGGGACACTTGGGAATGAGACGATTGGTGAGATTGGGTGAGCAAATGCAGACCCTTTAAAGCAATAATGCATGGCACCCATTCCATGGGTCCGAACTCTCCAGGTTGAAGGGAATAATACTACAGCTATAACATGTGCGGGAAACCTAGAGAACGGACACACTGTGAATACGAAAGGTTTCTAAAACTCAACGAATAAACCCTCTCCTGGTGCTCCGGATTGACTTTCCGGCTGCTTTACTATCAACCTCCCAACTTGGAGAGACAGCCCCTTTAACCTCTTGGTTCGCACAGGTTGCCAATTTGGCAGAGGATGAAAGGGAAGAGGGAGAACCAATGAGAGAGTAGCTGTTAGGCATTTGGACGGGCACATATCACTGTAATTTCCCGGCAGGAAGAAGAATTAACCAAATTCTCAGACACCCACCGGGAACCAGTATAGGTCCTGAACCAAAATTTTGGACTTGCGGTCAGCTCTCCAAAAACGAGTTGAATAATGGAGCTCAGGGACACAGCAATTCACAAACTGGCCGAGTAATAAAGGACAACTATCGTCCAAAAATCTGTTGAGGGAAGGCAACGAGGCGGACTTGAAAGCGAGGCAGAATAGCAGGAAACAGATTTCAAGAGGTACGTTGGAATCGCCTTTAAAGCACAGGAAGAGGGGCACAACTTCGACAATGATGCACTTGGCCAAAAAGGGCGTATGCGTTTTCTCCTGAATATATTCAGGAGAAAACGCATACGCCCTTTTTGGCCAAGCAAGCAAGCGGGCAATGCAAATCTGCACTACAAAGAAGTATCACTTCCCACCGGTCAAAAGGGACATCCACAAAATGTGTAAGAACAAGAAAGGCAAGACAGGCCCTGGAGAACAGGGAGCCTTGTTATGCTGATGGGCGGGATGTAAATTGCCAACTGCCTCTCTGGAGGAGTGCATTCTGTTCCCTAAAACAAGTAAAGAACAGAGCTACAGAGCCAGGGGCACTACCAGTCTAGGGAATATACGTTGGGAAAACTGAAAATCAATAAGACAGAGCCACCCCAAAATTTAGGGCTGCACTGCATACAAGGACCTCAAATTGGATACACCTTAAGTATCCCAGAAAATATAAACATGGTTCAAAAAATTGTGGTACTTACGTACGATGGAATATCCCTCAGCCATGAAATCAATGTCATAAGACCAGTAGCAGCAAAATGGGTGGATTCAGGTACGATGATTCTAAGTGAAATAAGTCACACAGAAAAAGAAACTTATCATAAGATATCACTTATGAAGATCCTGTAAACATGGCTACACTTGAACTGAGTTAGGAAAGAGAACAGTGTCTCACATTTAGAAAACACTCTTATACCTGCTTAAGGGGGAAGGAGAGGTGGGGTGATGCATAAAACCAGAGTTTGATATAAGCACAGGTACCGTTCCAAAAACCAACTATGGAATAGACAAGACCTACACCGTCCTCAGTGAAAGGGACTCAAAACCCCATATTTCCCACAGAGGAAAATATCTGACAAGTAAGAATCTTAAATCCTATGTATTGATATGTCTCCGTAAGGGAATCAAGTGTGTCTAGACTGGCATAAACATGGCAGCGAGAATCAGCTCAAACCCACTATAAAAAGGAATTTCAAAAACAAAACAAAAAAACTGGGAAATTCTTTACAATTCCTTCAGGGTCTCTGATGAAATCTGGAATGACCCTATCTACAACGACAGCTGGATGTGGCATAAGGAGGGACACTTGGGACTGAGACGATTGGTGAAATTGGGTGAGCAAATGCAGACCCTTTAAAGCAATAATGCATGGCACCCATTCCATGGGTCCGAACTCTCCAGGTTGAAGGGAATATTACTACAGCTATAACATGTGCAGGAAACCTAGAGAACGGACACACTGTGAATACGAAAGGTTTCTAAAACTCAACGCATAGTCCCTCTCCTGGTGCTCCGGTTTGACTTTCCGTCTGCTTTACTATCAACCTCCCAACTTGGAGAGACAGCCCCTTTAACCTCTTGGTTCGCACAGGTTGCCAATTTGGCAGAGGATGAAAGGGAAGAGGGAGAACCAATGAGAGAGTAGCTGTTAGGCATTTGGACGGGCACATATCACTGTAATTTCCCGGCAGGAAGAAGAATTAACCAAATTCTCAGCCACCCACCGGGAACCAGTATAGGTCCTGAACCAAAATTTTGGACTTGCGGTCAGCTCACCAAAAACGAGTTGAAAAATGGAGCTCAGGGGCACAGCAATTCACAAACTGGCCGAGTAATAAAGGACAACTATCGTCCAAAAATCTGTTGAGGGAAGGCAACGAGGCGGACTTGAAAGCGAGGCAGAATAGCAGGAAACAGATTTCAAGAGGTACGTTGGAATCGCCTTTAAAGCACAGGAAGAGGGGCACAACTTCGACAATGATGCACTTGGCCAAAAAGGGCGTATGCGTTTTCTCCTGAATATATTCAGGAGAAAACGCATACGCCCTTTTTGGCCAAGCAAGCAAGCGGGCAATGCAAATCTGCACTACAAAGAAGTATCACTTCCCACCGGTCAAAAGGGACATCCACAAAATGTGTAAGAACAAGAAAGGCAAGACAGGCCCTGGAGAACAGGGAGCCTTGTTATGCTGATGGGCGGGATGTAAATTGCCAACTGCCTCTCTGGAGGAGTGCATTCTGTTCCCTAAAACAAGTAAAGAACAGAGCTACAGAGCCAAGTGCACTACCAGTCTAGGGAATATACCTTGGGAAAACTGAAAATCAATAAGACAGAGCCACCCCAAAATTTAGGGCTGCACTGCATACAAGGACCTCAACTTGGATACACCTTAAGTATCCCAGAAAATATAAACATGGTTCAAAAAATTGTGGTACTTACGAACGATGGAATATCCCTCAGCCATGAAATCAATGTCATAAGACCAGTAGCAGCAAAATGGGTGGATTCAGGTACGATTATTCTAAGTGAAATAAGTCACACAGAAAAAGAAACTTATCATAAGATATCACTTATGAAGATCCTGTAAACATGGCTACACTTGAACTGAGTTAGGAAAGAGAACAGTGTCTCACATTTAGAAAACACTCTTATACCTGCTTAAGGGGGAAGGAGAGGTGGGGTGATGCATAAAACAAGAGTTTGATATAAGCACAGGTACCGTTCCAAAAACCAACTATGGAATAGACAAGACCTACACCGTCCTCAGTGAAAGGGACTCAAAACCACATATTTCCCGCAGAGGAAAATATCTGACTAGTAAGAATCTTAAAACCTATGTATTGATATGTCTCCGTAAGGGAATCAAGTGTGTCTAGACTGGCATAAACATGGCAGCGAGAATCAGCTCAAACCCACTATAAAAAGGAATTTCAAAAACAAAACAATAAAACGGGGAAATTCTTTACAATTCCTTCAGGGTCTCTGATGAAAGCTGGAATGACCCTATCTACAACGACAGCTGGATGTGGCATAAGGAGGGACACTTGGGACTGAGACGATTGGTGAGATTGGGTGAGCAAATGCAGACCCTTTAAAGCAATAATGCATGGCACCCATTCCATGGGTCTGAACTCTCCAGGTTGAAGGGAATATTACTACAGCTATAACATGTGCGGGAAACCTAGAGAACGGACACACTGTGAATACGAAAGGTTTCTAAAACTCAACGCATAGTCCCACTCCTGGTGCTCCGGTTTGACTTTCCGTCTGCTTTACTATCAACCTCCCAACTTGGAGAGACAGCCCCTTTAACATCTTGGTTCGCACAGGTTGCCAATTTGGCAGAGGATGAAAGGGAAGAGGGAGAACCAATGAGAGAGTAGCTGTTAGGCATTTGGACGGGCACATATCACTGTAATTTCCCGGCAGGAAGAAGAATTAACCAAATTCTCAGCCACCCACCGGGAACCAGTATAGGTCCTGAAGCAAAATTTTGGACTTGCGGTCAGCTCACCAAAAACGAGTTGAAAAATGGAGCTCAGGGGCACAGCAATTCACAAACTGGCCGAGTAATAAAGGACAACTATCGTCCAAAAATCTGTTGAGGGAAGGCAACGAGGCGGACTTGAAAGCGAGGCAGAATAGCAGGAAACAGATTTCAAGAGGTACGTTGGAATCGCCTTTAAAGCACAGGAAGAGGGGCACAACTTCGACAATGATGCACTTGGCCAAAAAGGGCGTATGCGTTTTCTCCTGAATATATTCAGGAGAAAACGCATACGCCCTTTTTGGCCAAGCAAGCAAGCGGGCAATGCAAATCTGCACTACAAAGAAGTATCACTTCCCAACAGTCAAAGGGGTCATCCACAAAATGTGTAAGAACAAGAAAGGCAAGACAGGCCCTGGAGAACAGGGAGCCTTGTTATGCTGATGGGCGGGATGTAAATTGCCAACTGCCTCTCTGGAGGAGTGCATTCTGTTCCCTAAAACAAGTAAAGAACAGAGCTACAGAGCCAAGGGCACTACCAGTCTAGGGAATATACCTTGGGAAAACTGAAAATCAATAAGACAGAGCCACCCCAAAATTTAGGGCTGCACTGCATACAAGGATCTCAACTTGGATACACCTTAAGTATCCCAGAAAATATAAACATGGTTCAAAAAATAGTGGTACTTACGTACGATGGAATATCCCTCAGCCATGAAATCAATGTCATAAGACCAGTAGCAGCAAAATGGGTGGATTCAGGTACGATGATTCTAAGTGAAATAAGTCACACAGAAAAAGAAACTTATCATAAGATATCACTTATGAAGATCCTGTAAACATGGCTACACTTGAACTGAGTTAGGAAAGAGAACAGTGTCTCACATTTAGAAAACACTCTTATACCTGCTTAAGGGGGAAGGAGAGGTGGGGTGATGCATAAAACCAGAGTTTCATATAAGCACAGGTACCGTTCCAAAAACCAACTATGGAATAGACAAGACCTACACCGTCCTCAGTGAAAGGGACTCAAAACCCCATATTTCCCGCAGAGGAAAGTATCTGACTAGTAAGAATCTTAAAACCTATGTATTGATATGTCTCCGTAAGGGAATCAAGTGTGTCTAGACTGGCATAAACATGGCAGCGAAAATCAGCTCAAACCCACTATAAAAAGGAATTTCAAAAACAAAACAAAAAAACTGGGAAATTCTTTACAATTCCTTCAGGGTCTCTGATGAAAGCTGGAATGACCCTATCTACAACGACAGCTGGATGTGGCATAAGGAGGGACACTTGGGACTGAGACGATTGGTGAGATTGGGTGAGCAAATGCAGATCCTTTAAAGCAATAATGCATGGCACCCATTCCATGGGTCCGAACTCTCCAGGTTGAAGGGAATATTACTACAGCTATAACATGTGCGGGAAACCTAGAGAACGGACACACTGTGAATACGAAAGGTTTCTAAAACTCAACGAATAGTCCCTCTCCTGGTGCTCCGGTTTGACTTTCCGTCTGCTTTACTATCAACCTCCCAACTTGGAGAGACAGCCCCTTTAACCTCTTGGTTCGCACAGGTTGCCAATTTGGCAGAGGATGAAAGGGAAGAGGGAGAACCAATGAGAGAGTAGCTGTTAGGCATTTCGACGGGCACATATCACTCTAACTTCCCGGGAGGAAGAAGAGATAACCAAAGTCTCAGCCAACAACCGGGAGCCAGTATAGGTCCTGAACCAAAATTTTGGACTTGCGGTCAGCTCACCAAAAACGAGTTGACAAATGGAGCTCAGGGGCACAGCAATTCACAAACTGGTCGAGTAATAAAGGACAACTATCGTCCAAAAATCTGTTGAGGGAAGGCAACGAGGCGGACTTGAAAGCGAGGCAGAATAGCAGGAAACAGGTTTCAAGAGGTACGTTGGAATCGCCTTTAAAGCACAGGAAGAGGGGCACACCTTCGACAATGATGCACTTGGCCAAAAAGGGCGTATGCGTTTTCTCCTGAATATATTCAGGGGAAAACGCATACGCCCTTTTTGGCCAAGCAAGCAAGCGGGCAATGCAAATCTGCACTACAAAGAAGTATCGCTTCTCACCGCTCAAATGGGACATCCACAAAATGTGTAAAAACCAGAAAGGCAAGACAGGCCCTGGAGAGCAGGGAGCCTTGTTATGCTGATGGGCGGGATGTAAATTGCCAACTGCCTCTCTGGAGGAGTGCATTGTGTTCCCTAAAACAAGTAAACAACAGAGCTACAGAGCCAAGGGCACATCCAGTCTAGGGAATATACCTTGGGAAAACTGAAAATCAATAAGACAGAGCCACCCCAAAATTTAGGGCTGCACTGCTTACAAGGACCTCAACTTTGGTACACCTTAAATATCCCAGGAAATATAAAAATGGTTCAAAAAATTGTGGTACTTACGTACGATGGAATATCCCTCAGCCATGAAATCAATGTCATAAGACCAGTAGCAGCAAAATGGGTGGATTCAGGTACGATGATTCTAAGTGAAATAAGTCACACAGAAAAAGAAACTTATCATAAGATATCACTTAAGAAGATCCTGTAATCATGGCTACACTTGAACTGAGTTAGGAAAGAGAACAGTGTCTCACATTTAGAAAACACTCTTATGCCTGCTTAAGGGGGAAGAGGAGGTGGGGTGATGCATAAAACCAGAGTTTGATATAAGCACAGGTACCGTTCCAAAAACCAACTATGGAATAGAAAAGACCTTTACCTTCCTCAGTGAAAGGGACTCAAAACCCCATATTTCCCGCAGAGGAATATATCTGACTAGTAAGAATCTTAAAACCTATGTATTGATATGTCTCCATAAGGGAATCAAGTGTGTCTAGACTGGCATAAACATGGCAGCGAGAATCAGCTCAAACCCACTATAAAAAGGAATTTCAAAAACAAAACAAAAAAACTGGGAAATTCTTTACAATTCCTTCAGGGTCTCTGATGAAACCTGGAATGACCCAATCTACAACGACAGCTGAATGTGGCATAAGGCTGGACACTTGGGACTGAGAGGATTGGTGAGATTGGGTGAGCAAATGCAGACCCTTTAAAGCAATAATGCATGGCATCCATTCCATGGGTCCCAACTCTCCAGGTTGAAGGGAATATTACTAAAGTTATAACATGTACGGGATACCTAGAGAACGGACACACTGTGAATACGAAATGTTTCTAAAACTGAACGAATAGTCCGTCTCCTGGTGCTCCGGTTTGACTTTCCATGTGCTTTACTATCAACCTCCCAACTTGGAGAGACAGCCCCTTTAACCTCCTGGTTCGCACAGGTTGCCAATTTGGCAGAGGATGAAAGGGAAGAGGTAGAACCAATGAGAGAGTAGCTGTCAGGCATTTGGACGGGCACATATCACTCTAAATTCCCGGCAGGAAGAAGAATTAACCAAATTCTCAGCCACCCACCGGGAACCAGTATAGGTCCTGAACCAAAATGTTGGACTTGCTGTCCGCTCACAAAAAACGAGTTGAAAAATGGAGCTCAGGGGCACAGCAATTCACAAACTGGCCGAGTATTAAAGGACAACTATCGTCCAAAAATCTGTTGAGGGAAGGCAACGAGGCGGACTTGAAAGCGAGGCAGAATAGCAGGAAACGGATTTCAAGAGGTACGTTGGAATCGCCTTTAAAGCACAGGAAGAGAGGCACAACTTCGACAATGATGCACTTGGCCAAAAAGGGCATATGCATTTCTCCTGAATATATTCAGGAGAAAACGCATACGCCCTTTTTGGCCAAGCAAGCAAGCGGGCAATGCAAATCTGCACTACAAAGAAGTATCACTTCCCACCGGTCAAAAGGGACATCCACAAAATGTGTAAAAACTAGAAAGGCAAGACAGGCCCTGGAGAACCGGGAGCCTTGTTATGCTGATGGGCGGGATGTAAATTTCCAACTGCCTGTCTGGAGGAGTGCATTGTGTTCCCTAAAACAAGTAAACAACAGAGCTACAGAGCCAAGGGCACATCCAGTCTAGGGAATATACCTTGGGAAAACTAAAAATCAATAAGACAGAGCCACCCCAAAATTTAGGGCTGCACTGCTTACAAGGACCTCAACTTGGGTACCCCTTAAATATCCCAGGAAATATAAAATTGGTTCAAAAAATTGTGAGACTTACGTACGATGCAATATCCCTCAGCCATGAAATCAATGTCATTAGATCAGTAGTAGCAAAATGGGTGGATTCAGGTACGATGATTCTAAGTGAAATAAGTCACACAGAAAAATAAACTTATCATAAGATAGATATCACTTATGGAGATCCTGTAAACATGGCTACACTTGAACAGAGTTAGGAAAGAGAACATTGTCTCACATTTAGAAAACACTCTTATGCCTGCTTAAGGGGGAAGGAGATGTGGGGTGATGCATAAAACCAGAGTTTGATATAAGCACATGTACCGTTCCAAAAACCAACTATGGAATAGACAAGACCTACACCTTCCTCAGTGAAAGGGACTCAAGACCCCATATTTCCCACAGAGAAATATATCTGAGTAGTAATAATCTTAAAACCTATGTATTGATATGTCTCCGTAAGGGAATCCAGTGTGTCTAGACTGGAATAAGCATGGCAGCGAGAATCAGCACAAACCCACTATTAAAAGGAATTTCAAAAACAAAACAAAAAAACTGGGAAATTCTTTACAATTCCTTCAGGGTCTCTGATGAAACCTGGAATGAACCGTTCTACAACGACAGCTGGAGGTGGCATAAGGAGGGACACTTGGGACTGAGACGATTGGTGAGATTGGGTGAGCAAATGCAGACCCTTTAAAGCAATAACTCATGGCAAACATTCCATGGGTCCCAACTCTCCAGGTTGAAGGGAATATTACTACAGCTATAACATGTAGAGGAAATCTAGAGAACGGACACAGTGTGAATATGAAACGTTTCTAAAACTCAACGAATAGTCCCTCTCCTGGTGCTCCAGTTTGACTTTCCATCTGCTTTACTATCAATCTCCCAACTTGGAGAGACAGCCCCTTTAACCTGCTGGTTCACACAGGTTGCCAATTTGGCAGAGGATGAAAGGGAAGAGGGAGAACCAATGAGAGAGTAGCTGTTAGGCATTTGGATGGGCACATATCACTCTAACTTCCCGGGAAGAAGAAGAATTAACCAAACTCTCAGCCCCCCACCAGGAACCAGCATACGTCCTGAACCAAAATTTTGGACTTGCGGTCAGCTCACCAAAAACGAGTTGAAAAATGGAGCTCAGGGGCACAGCAATTCACAAACTGGCCAAGTAATAAAGGACAAGTATCGTCCAAAAATCTGTTGAGGGAAGGCAACGAGACGGACTTGAAAGCGAGGCAGAAGAGCAGGAAACGGATTTCAAGATGTAAGTTGGAATCGCCTTTAAGGCACAGGAAGAGGGGCACAACTTCGACAATGATGCACTTGGCCAAAAAGGGCGTATGCGTTTTCTTCTGAATATATTCAGGAGAAAACGCATACGCCCTTTTTGGCCAAGCAAGCAAGCGGGCAATGCAAATATGCACTACAAAGAAGTATCACTTCCCACCGGTCAAAAGGGACATCCACAAAATGTGTAAAAACCAGAAAGGCAAGGCAGGCCCTGGAGAACAGGGAGACTTGTTATGCTGATGGGCGGGATGTAAATTGCCAACTGCCTCTCTGGAGGAGTGCATTGTGTTCCCTAAAACAAGTAAACAACAGAGCTACAGAGCCAAGGGCACTTCCAGTCTAGGGAATATACCTTGGGAAAACTGAACATCAATAAGACAGAGCCACCCCAAAATTTAGGGCTGCACTGCTTACAAGGACCTCAACTTGGGTACACCTTAAATATCCCAGGAAATATAAAAATGGTTCAAAAAATTGTGGTACTTACGTACGATGGAATATCCCTCAGCCATGAAATCAATGTCATAAGACCAGTAGCAGCAAAATGGGTGGATTCAGTTACGATGATTCTAAGTGAAATAAGTCACACAGAAAAAGAAACTTATCATAAGATATCACTTATGAAGATCCTGTAAACATGGCTACACTTGAACTGATTTAGGAAAGAGAACAGTGTCTCACATTTAGAAAACACTCTTACGCCTGCTTAAGGGGGAAGGAGAGGTGGGGTGATGCATAAAACCAGAGTTTGATATAAGCACAGGTACCGTTCCAAAAACCAACTATGGAATAGACAAGACCTACACTTTACTCAGTGAAAGGAACTCAAAACCCATATTTCCCACAGAGGAATATATCTGACTAGTAAGAATCTTAAAACCTATGTATTGAAATGTCTCCGTAAGGGAATCAAATATGTGTAGACTGGCATAAACATGGCAGCGAGAATCAGCTCAAACCCACTATAAAAAGGAATTTCATAAACAAACCAATAAAACTGGGAAATTCTTTACAATTCCTTCAGGGTCTCTGATGAAACCTGGAATGACCCTATCTACAACGACAGCTGGATGTGGCATAAGGCTGGACACTTGGGACTGAGGGGATTGGTGAGATTGGGTGATCAAATGCAGACACTTCAAAGCAATAATGCATGGCACCCATTCCATGGGTCCCAACTCTCCAGGTTGTAGGGAATATTACTACAGTTATAACATGTACGGGAAACCAAGAGAACGGACACACTGTGAATACGAAAGGTTTATAAAACTCAACGAATGGTCCCCCTCCGGGTGCTCCGGTTAGACTTTCCATCTGCTTTACTATCAATCTCCCAACTTGGAGAGAGAGCCCCTTTAACCTCCTGGTTCGCACAGGTTTCCAATTTGGCAGAGGATGAAAGGGTAGAGGGAGATCCAATGAGAGAGTAGCTGTTAGGCATTTGTACGGGCACATATCACTCTAAATTCCCGGCAGGAAGAACAAGTAACCAAAGTTTCAGCCCCCCACCGGGAACCAGCTTAGGTCCTGAACCAAAATTTTGGACTTGCGGTCAGCTCAGCCAAATCGAGTTGAAAAATGGAGCTCAGGGGCACAGCAATTCACAAACAGGCAGAGTAATAACGGACAATTATCGTCCAAAAATCTGTTGAGGGAAGGCAACGAGGTGGACTTGAAAGCGAGGCAGAATAGCAGGAAACTGATTTCAAGAGGTACGTTGGAATCGCCTTTAAAGCACAGGAAGAGGGGCACAACTACGACAATGATGCACTTGGCCAAAAAGGGCGTATGCGTTTTCTCCTGAATATATTCAGGAGAAAACACATACGACCTTTTTGGCAAAGCAAGCAAGCGGGCAATGCAAATATGCACTACAAAGAAGTATCACTTCCCACCAGTCAAAAGCGACATCCACAAAATGTGTAAAATCCGGAAAGGCAAGACGGGCCCTGGAGAACAGGGAGCCTTGTTATGCTGATGGGCAGGATGTAAATTGCCAACTGCCTCTCTGGAGGAGTATATTGTGTTCCCTAAAACAAGTAAAGAACAGAGCTAAAGAGCCAAGGGCACTTCCAGTCTAGGGAATATACCTTGGGAATTCTGAATATCAATAAGACAGAGCCACCACAAAATTTAGGGCTACACTGCTTACAAGGACCTCAACTTGGGTACACCTTAAATATCCCAAGCAATATAAAAATGGTTCAAAAAATAGTGGTACTTATGTACGATGGAATATCCCTCAGCCATGAAATCAATGTCATAAGACCAGTAGCAGCAAAATGGGTGGATTCAGGTACGATGATTCTAAGTGAAATAAGTCACAGAGAAAAAGAAATTTATCATAAGATATCACTTATGAAGATCCTGTAAACATGGCTACACTTGAACTGAGTTAGGAAAGAGAACAGTGTCTCACATGTAGAAAACAGTCTTATGCCTGCTTAAGGGGGAAGGAGAGGTGGGGTGATGCATAAAACTAGAGTTTGATATAAGCACAGGTACCGTTCCAAAAACCAACTATGGAATAGACAAGACCTACACCTTCCTCAGTGAAAGGGACTCAAAACCCCATATTTCCCGCAGAGGAATATATCTGACTAGTAAGAATCTTAAAACCTATGTATTGATATGTCTCCGTAAGGGAATCAAGTGTGTCTAGACTGGCATAAACATGGCAGCGAGATTCAGCTCAAACCCACTATAAAAAGGAATTTCAAAAACAAAACAAAAAACTGGGAAATTCTTTACAATTCCTTCAGGGTCTCTGGTGAAACCTGGAATGACCCTATCTACAATGACAGCTGGATGTGGCATAAGAGGGACACTTGGGACTGAGACGATTGGAGAGATTGGGTGAGCAAATGCAGACCCTTTAAAGCACAAATGCCTGGCACCCATTCCATGGGTCCCAACTCTCCAGGTTGAAGGGAATATTACTACAGCTATAACATGTAAGGGAAACCTAGAGAACGGACACACTGTGAATACGAAACGTTTCTAAAACTCAACGAATAGTCCCCCTCCTGGTGCTCCGGTTTGACTTTCCATCTGCTTTACTATCAACCTCCCAACTTGGAGAGACAGCCCCTTTAACCTCCTGGTTCGCACAGGTGGCCAATTTGGCAGAGGATGAAAGGGAAGAGGGAGAACCAATGAGAGAGTAGCTGTTAGGCATTTGGAAGGTCATATATCACTCAAATTTCCCGTCAGGAAGAAGAATTAACCAAAGTCTCAGCCACACACCGGGAACCAGTATAGGTCCTGAACCAAAATTTTGGACTTGCTGTCCGCTAACAAAAAACGCGTTGAAAAATGGAGCTCAGGGGCACAGCAATTCACAAACTGGCCGAGTAATAAAGGACAACTATCGTCCAAAAATCTGTTGAGGGAAGGCAACGAGGCGGACTTGAAAGCGAGGCAGAATAGCAGGAAACAGATTTCAAGAGGTACGTTGGAATCGCCTTTAAAGCACAGGAAGAGAGGCACAACTTCGACAATGATGCACTTGGCCAAAAAGGGCGTATGCGTTTTCTCCTGAATATATTCAGGAGAAAACGCATACGCCCTTTTTGGCCAAGCAAGAAAGCGGGCAATTCAAATCTGCACTACAAAGAAGTATCACTTCCCACCGGTCAAAAGGGACATCCACAAAATGTGTAAAAACTAGAAAGGCAAGACAGGCCCTGGAGAACAGGGAGCCTTGTTATGCTGATGGGCGGGATGTAAATTGCCAACTGCCTCTCTGGTGGAGTGTACTGTGTTCCCTAAAACAAGTAAAGAACAGAGCTACAGAGCCAAGGGCACTTCCAGTCTAGGGAATATACCTTGGGAAAACTGAAAATCAATAAGACAGAGCCACCCCAAAATTTAGGGCTGCACTGCTTACAAGGACCTCAACTTGGGTACACCTTAAATATCCCAGGAAATATAAAAATGGTTCAAAAATTTGTGGTACTTACGTACGATGGAATATCCCTCAGCCATGAAATCAATGTCATAAGACCGGTAGCAGCAAAATGGGTGGATTCAGGTACGATGATTCTAAGTGAAATAAGTCACACAGAAAAAGAAACTTATCATAAGATATCACTTATGAAGATCCTGTAAACATGGCTACACTTGAACTGAGTTAGGAAAGAGGACAGTGTCTCACATTTAGAAAACACTCTTATGCCTGCTTAAGGGGGAAGGAGAGGTGGGGTGATGCATAAAACCAGAGTTTGATATAAGCACAGGTACCGTTCCAAAAACCAACTATGGAATAGACAAGACCTACACCTTCCTCAGTAAAAGGGACTCAAAACCCCATATTTCCCGCAGAGGAATATATCTGACTCGTAAGAATCTTAAAACCTATGTATTGATATGTCTCCGTAAGGGAATCAAGTGTGTCTAGACTGGCATAAAAATGGCAGCAAGAATCAGCTCAAACCCACTATAAAAGGAATTTCAAAAACAAAACAGAAAAATGGGAAACTCTTTAAAATTCCTTCAGGGTCTCTGATGAAACCTGGAATGACCCTATCTACAACGACAGCTGGATGTGGCATAAGGCTGGACACTTGGGACTGAGAGGATTGGTGAGATTGGGTGAGCAAATGCAGACACTTTAAAGCAATAATGCATGGTACCCATTCCATGGGTCACAACTCTCCAGGTTGAAGGGAATATTACTACAGTTATAACATGTACGGGAAACCTAGAGAACGGACACACTGTGAATACGAAAGGTTTCTAAAACTCAACGAATAGTCCCTCTCCTGGTGCTCTGGTTTGACTTTCCATCTGCTTTACTATCAACCTCCCAACTTGGAGAGACAGACCCTTTAACCTCCTGGTTCACACAGGTTGCCAATTTGGCAGAGGATGAAAGGGAATAGGGAGAACCAATGAGAGAGTAGCTGTTAGGCATTTGGACGGGCACATATCACTGTAATTTCCCGGCAGTAAGGAGAATTAACCAAAGTCTCAGCCCCCCACCGGGAACCAGCATAGGTCCTGAACCAAAATTTTGGACTTGCGGTCAGCTCAAAAAAAACGAGTTGAAAAATGGAGCTCAGGGCACAGCCATTCACAAACTGGCCGAGTAAAAAAGGACAACTATCGTGCAAAAATCTGTGAGGGAAGGCAACGAAGCGGACTTGAAAGCGATGCAGAATTGCAGGAAACAGATTTCAAGAGGTACGTTGGAATCGCCTTTAATGGACAGGAAGAGGGGCACAACTTCGATAATGATGCACTTGGCCAAAAAGGCCGTATGCGTTTTCTCCTGAATATATTCAGGAGAAAACGCATATGCCCTTTTCGGCCAAGCAAGCAAGCGGGCAATGCAAATCTGAACTACAAAGAAGTATCACTTCCCACCTGTCAAAAGGGACATCCACAAAATGTGTAAAAACCAGAAAGGCAAGACAGGCCCTGGAGAACAGGGAGCCTTGTTATGCTGATGGGCGGGATGTAAATTGCCAACTGCCTCTCTGGAGGAGTGCATTGTGTTCCCTAAACAAGTAAAGAACAGAGCTACAGAGCCAAGGGCACTTCCAGTCTAGGGAATATACCTTGGGAAAACTGAAAATCAATAAGACAGAGCCACCAAAAAATTTAGGGCTGCACTGCTTACAAGGACCTCAACTTGGGTACACCTTAAATATCCCAGGAAATATAAAAATGGTTCAAAAAATTGTGGTACTTACGTACGATGGAATATCCCTCAGCCATGAAATCAATGTCATAAGACCAGTAGCAGCAAAATGGGTGGATACAGGTACGGTGATTCTAAGTGAAATAAGTCACACAGAAAAAGTAACTTATCATAAGATAGATATCACTTATGGAGATCCTGTAAACATGGCTACACTTGAACAGAGTTAGGAAAGAGAACATTGTCTCACATTTAGAAAACACTCTTATGCCTGCTTAAGGGGGAAGGAGATGTGGGGTGATGCATAAAACCAGAGTTTGATATAAGCACATGTACCGTTCCAAAAACCAACTATGGAATAGACAAGACCTACACCTTCCTCAGTGAAAGGGACTCAAGACCCCATATTTCCCGCAGAGAAATATATCTGAGTAGTAATAATCTTAAAACCTATGTATTGATATGTCTCCGTAAGGGAATCCAGTGTGTCTAGACTGGCATAAGCATGGCAGCGAGAATCAGCTCAAACCCACTATTAAAAGGAATTTCAAAAACAAAACAAAAAAATTGGGAAATTCTTTACAATTCCTTCAGGGTCTCTGATGAAACCTGGAATGAACCGTTCTGCAACGACAGCTGGATGTGGCATAAGGAGGGACACTTGGGACTGAGACGATTGGTGAGATTGGGTGAGCAAATGCAGACCCTTTAAAGCAATAACTCATGGCACCCATTCCATGGGTCCCAACTCTCCAGGTTGAAGGGAATATTACTACAGTTATAACATGTACGGGAAACCTAGAGAATGGACCCACTGTGAATACGAAATGTTTCTAAAACTCAACGAATAGTCCCTCTCCTGTTGCTCTGGTTTCACTTTCCATCTACTTTACTATCAACCTCCCAACTTGGAGGGACAGCCCCTTTAACCTCCTGGTTCGCACAGGTTGCCAATTTGGCAGAGGATGAAAGGGAAGAGGGAGAACCAATGAGAGAGTAGCTGTTAGGCATTTGGACGGGCACATATCACTGTAATTTCCCGGCAAGAAGAAGAATTAACCAAAGCCTCAGCCAACCACCGGGAACCAGTATAGGTCCTGAACCAAAATATTGGACTTGCGGTCAGCTCACCAAAAACGAATTGAAAAATGGAGCTCAGGGGCACAGCAATTCCCAAACTGGCCGAGTAATAAAGGACAACTATCGTCCAAAAATCTGTTGAGGGAAGGCAACGAGGCGGACTTGAAAGCGAGGCAGAATAGCAGGAAACAGATTTCAAGAGGTACGTTGGAATCGCCTTTAAAGCACAGGAAGAGGGGCACAACTTCGACAATGATGCACTTGGACAAAAAGGGCGTATGCGTTTTCTCCTGAATATATTCAGGAGAAAACGCATACGCCCTTTTTGGCCAAGCAAGCAAGCGGGCAATGCAAATCTGCACTACAAAGAAGTATCACTTCCCACCGGTCAAAAGGGACATCCACAAAATGTGTAAAAACCAGAAAGGCAAGACAGGCCCTGGAGAACAGGGAGCCTTGTTATGCTGATGGGCGGGATGTAAATTGCCAACTGCCTCTCTGGAGGAGTGCATTGTGTTCCCTAAAACAAGTAAAGAACAGAGCTACAGAGCCAAGGGCATTTCCAGTCTATGGAATATACCTTGGGAAAACAGAAAATCAATAAGACAGAGCCACCCCATAATTTACGGCTGCACTGCTTACAAGGACCTCAACTTGGGTACAACTTAAATATCCCAGGAAATATAAAAATGGTTCAAAAAATTGTGGTACTTACGTACGATGGAATATCCCTCAGCCATGAAATCAATGTCATAAGACCAGTAGCAGCAAAATGGGTGGATTCAGGTACGATGATTCTAAGTGAAATAAGTCACAGAGAAAAAGAAATTTATCATAAGATATCACTTATGAAGATCCTGTAAACATGGCTACACTTGAACTGAGTTAGGAAAGAGAACAGTGTCTCACATGTAGAAAAGAGTCTTATGCCTGCTTAAGGGGGAAGGAGAGGAGGGGTGATGCATAAAACTAGAGTTTGATATAAGCACAGGTACCATTCCAAAAACCAACTATGGAATAGACAAGACCTACACCTTCCTCAGTGAAAGGGACTCAAAACCCCATATTTCCCGCAGAGGAATATATCTGACTAGTAAGAATCTTAAAACCTATGTATTGATATGTCTCCGTAAGGGAATCAAGTGTGTCTAGACTGGCATAAACATGGCAGCGAGAATCAGCTCAAACCCACTATAAAAAGGAATTGCAAAAACAAAACAAAACAACTGGGAAATTCTTTACAATTCCTTCAGGGTCTCTGATGAAACCTGGAATGACCCTATCTACAACGACAGCTGGATGTGGCATAAGGCTGGACACTTGGGACTGAGAGGATTGGTGAGATTGGGTGAGCAAATGCAGTCCCTTTAAAGCACAAATGCCTGGCACCCATTCCATGGGTCCCAACTCTCCAGGTTGAAGGGAATATTACTACAGCTATAACATGTACGGGAAACCTAGAGAATGGACCCACTGTGAATATGAAATGTTTCTAAAACTCAACGAATAGTCCCTCTCCTGGTGCTCCGGTTTGACTTTCCATCTGCTTTACTATCAACCTCCCATATTGGAGAGACAGCCCCTTTAACCTCCTGGTTCGCACAGGTTACCAATTTGGCAGAAGATGAAAGGGAAGCGGGAGAACCAATGAGAGAGTAGCTGTTAGGCCTTTGGACGGGCACATATCACTCAAATTTCCCGGCAGGAAGAAGAATTAACCAAAGTCTCAGCCCCCCACTGGGTACCAGCATAGGTCCTGCACCAAAATTTTGGACTTGCGGTCCGCTCACAAAAAACTAGTTGAAAAATGGAGCTCAGGGGCACAGCAATTCACAAATTGGCCGAGTAACAAAGGACAACTATCGTCCAAAAATCTGTTAAGGGAATGCAACGAGGCGGACTTGAAAGCGAGGCAGAATAGCAGGAAACAGATTTCAAGAGGCACGTTGGAATCTCCTTTAAAGCACAGGAAGAGGGGCAAAACTTCGACAATGGTGCACTTGGCCAAAAAGGGCGTATTAGTTTTCTCCTGAATATATTCAGGAGAAAACGCATACGCCCTTTTTGGCCAAGCAAGCAAGCGGGCAATGCAAATCTGCACTACAAAGAAGTATCACTTCCCACCGGTCAAAAGGGACATCCACAAAATGTGTAAGAACAAGAAAGGCAAGACAGGCCCTGGAGAACAGGGAGCCTTGTTATCCTGATGGGCCGGATGTACACTGACAACTGCCTCTCTGGAGGAGTGCATTGTGTTCCCTAAAACAAGTAAACAACAGAGCTACACAGCCAAGGGCACGTCCAGACTAGGGAATATACCTTGGGAAAACTGAAAATCAATAAGACAGAGCCACCCCAAAATTTAGGGCTGCACTGCTTACAAGGACCTCAACTTGGGTACACCTTAAATATCCCAGGAAATATATAAATGGTTCAAAAAATTGTGGTACTTACATATGATGGAATATCCCTCAGCCATGAAATCAATGTCATAAGACCAGTAGCAGCAAAATGGGTGGATTCAGGTACGATGATTCTAAGTGAAATAAGTCACACAGAAAAAGAAACTTATCATAAGATATCACTTATGAAGATCCTGTAAACATGGCTACACTTGAACTGAGTTAGGAAAGAGAGCAGTGTCTCACATTTAGAAAACACTCTTATGCCTGCTTAAGGGGGAAGGAGAGGTGGGGTGATGCATAAAAACAGAGTTTGATATAAGCACAGGTACCTTTCCAAGAACCAACTATGGAATAGAAAAGAACTACTCCTTCCTCAGTGAAAGGGACTCAAAACCCCATATTTCTCGCAGAGGAATATATCTGACTAGTAAGAATCTTAAAACCTATGTATTGGTATGTCTCTGTAAGGGTATCAAGTGTGTCTAGACTGGCATAAACATGGCAGCGAGAATCAGCTCAAACCCACTATAAAAAGGAATTTTAAAAACAAAACAAAAAAACTGGGAAATTCTTTACAATTCCTTCAGGGTCTCTGATGAAACCTGGAATGAACCTATCTACAACGACAGCTGGATGTGGCATAAGGCTGGACACTTGGGACTGAGAGGATTGGTGAGATCCGGTGAGCAAATGCAGAAACTTTAAAAGACAAATGCCTGGCACCCATTCCATGGGTCCCAAGTCTCCAGTTTGAAGGGTATATTACTACAGCTATAACATGTACGGGAAACCTAGAGAACGGACCCACAGTGAATACGAAAGGTTTCTATAACTCAACGAATAGTCCCTCTCCTGGTGCTCCGGTTTGACATTCCATCTGCTTTACTATCAATCTCCCAACTTGGAGAGACAGACCATTTAACCTCCTGGTTCGCACAGGTTTCCAATTTGGCAGAGGATGAAAGTGAAGAGGGAGAACCAATAAGAGAGTAGCTGTTAGGCATTTGGACGGGCACATATCACCCTAACTTACAGCAGGATGAAGAATTAACCAAAGTCTCAGCCCTGCACCGGGAACCAGCATATGACCTGAACCAAAATTTTGGACTTGCGGTCAGCTCACCAAAAACGAGTTGAAAAATGGAGCTCAGGGGCACAGCAATTCACAAACTGGCCGAGTAATAAAGGACAACTATCGTCCAAAAATCTGTTGAGGGAAGGCAACGAGGCGGACTTGAAAGCGAGGCAGAATAGCAGGAAACAGATTTCAAGAGGTACGTTGGAATCGCCTTTAAAGCACAGGAAGAGGGGCACAACTAAGACAATGATGCACTGGGCCAAAAACGGCGTATGCGTTTTCTCCTGAATATATTCAGGAGAAAACGCATACGCCCTTTTTGGCCAAGCAAGCAAGCGGGCAATGCAAATCTGCACTACAAAGAAGTATCACTTCCCACCGGTCAAAAGGGACATCCACAAAATGTGTAAAAACTAGAAAGGCAAGACAGGCCCTGGAGAACAGGGAGCCTTGTTATGCTGATGGGCGGGATGTAAATTGCCAACTGCCTCTCTAGAGGAGTACATTGTGTTCCCTAAAACAAGTAAAGAACAGAGCTACAGAGCCAAGGGCACTTCCAGTCTAGGGAATATACCTTGGGAAAACTGAAAATCAATAAGACAGAGCCACCCCAAAATTTAGGGCTGCACTGCTTACAAGGACCTCAACTTGGGTACACCTTAAATATCCCAGGAAATATAAAAATGGTTCAAAAAATTGTGGTACTTACGTACGATGGAATATCCCTCAGCCATGAAATCAATGTCATAAGACCAGTAGCAGCAAAATGGGTGGATTCAGGTACGATGATTCTAAGTGAAATAAGTCACACAGAAAAAGAAACTTATCATAAGATATCACTTATGAAGATCCTGTAAACATGGCTACACTTGAACTGAGTTAGGAAAGAGAACAGTGTCTCACATTTAGAAAACACTCTTATGCCTGCTTAAGGGGGAAGGAGAGGTGGGGTGATGCATAAAACCAGAGTTTGATATAAGCACAGGTACCGTTCCAAAAACCAACTATGGAATAGACAAGACCTACACCTTCCTCAGTGAAAGGGTCTCAAAACCCCATATTTCCTGCAGAGGAATATATCTGACTAGTAAGAATCTTAAAACCTATGTATTGATATGTCTCCGTAAGGGAACCAAGTGTGTCTAGACTGGCATAAACATGGCAGCGAGAATCAGCTCAAACCCATTATAAAAAGGAATTTCAAAAACAAAACGAAAAAACTGCGTAATTCTTTACAATTCCTTCGGGGTCTCTGATGAAACCTGGAATGACCCTATCTACAATGACAGCTGGATGTGGCATAAGGAGGGACATTTGAAACTGAGACGATTGGTGAGATTGGGTGAGCAAATGCAGACCCTTTAAAGCACAAATGCCTGGCACCCATTCCATGGGTCCCAACTCTCCAAGTTGAAGGGAATATTACTACAGCTATAACATGTACGGGAAACCTAGAAAACGTACACACTGTGAATATGAAAGGTTTCTAAAACTCAACGAATAGTCCCTCTCCTGGAGCCCCGGTTTGACTTTCCATCTGCTTTACTATCAACCTCCCAACTTGGAGAGACCACCCCTTTAACCACCTGGTTTCCACAGGTTGCCAATTTGGCAGAGGATGAAAGGGAAGAGGGAGAACCAATGAGAGAGTAGCTGTTAGGCATTTGGACGGACACATATCACTCTAACTTCCCGGCAGGAAGAAGAATTAACCAAAGTCTCAGCCCCACACCGGGAACCAGCATAGGTCCTGAACCAAAATGTTGGACTTGCGGTCAGCTCACAAAAAACAAGTTGAAAAATGGAGCTCAGGGGCACAGCAATTCACAAAAGGGCCGAGTAATAAAGGACAACTATCGTCCAAAAATCTGTTGAGGGTAGGCAACGAGGCGGACTTGAAAGCGAGGCAGAATAGCCAGAAACAGATTTCAAGAGGTACGTTGGAATCGCCTTTAAAGCACAGGAAGAGGGGCAGAACTTCGATAATGATGCACTTGGCCAAAAAGGGCGTATGTGTTTTCTCCTGAATATATTCAGGAGAAAACGCATACGCCCTTTTTGGCCAAGCAAGCAATCGGGCAATGCAAATCTGCACTACAAAGAAGTATCACTTCCCACCGGTCAAAAGGGACATCCACAAAATGTGTAAAAATCAAAAAGGCAAGACAGGCCCTGGAGAACAGGGAGCCTTGTTATGCTGATGGGCGGAATGTAAATTGCCAACTGCCTCTCTGGAGGAGTGCATTGTGTTCCCTAAAACAAGTAAAGAACAGAGCTACAGAGCCAAGGGCACTTCCAGTCTAGGGAATATACCTTGGGAAAACTGAAAATCAATAAGACAGAGCCACCCCAAAATTTAGGGCTGCACTGCTTACAAGGACCTCAACTTGGGTACGCCTTAAATATCACGGGAAATATAAAAATGGTTCAAAAAATTGTGATACTTACGTACGATGGAATATCCCTCAGCCATGAAATCAATGTCATAAGACCAGTAGCAGCAAAATGGGTGGATTCAGGTACGATGATTCTAAGTGAAATAAGTCACACAGAAAAAGAAACTTATCATAAGATATCACTTATGAAGATCCTGTAAACATGGCTACACTTGAACTGAGTTAGAAAAGAGAACAGTGTCTCACATTTAGAAAACACTCTTATGCCTGCTTAAGGGGGAAGGAGAGGTGGGGTGATGCATAAAACCAGAGTTTGATATAAGCACAGGTACCGTTCCAAAAACCAACTATGGAATAGACAAGACCTACACCTTCCTCAGTGAAAGGGACTCAAAACCCCATATTTCCCGCAGAGGAATATATCTGACAAGTAAGAATCTTAAAACCTATGTATTGATATGTCTCCGTAAGGGAATCAAGTGTGTCTAGACTGGCATAAACATGGCAGCGAGAATCAGCTCAAACCCACTATAAAAAGGAATTTCAAAACAAAACAAAAAAACTGGGAAATTCTTTACAATTCCTTCAGGGTCTCTGATGAAACCTGGAATGACCCTATCTACAACGACAGCTGGATGTGGCATAAGGCTGGACACTTGGGACTGAGAGGATTGGTGAGTTTGGGTGAGCAAATGAAGACCCTTTAAAGCAATAATGCCTGGCTCCCATTCCATGGGTCCCAACTCTCCAGGTTGAAGGGAATATTACTACAGTTATAACATGTACAGGAAACCTAGAGAACGGACACACTGTGAATACGGAAGGTTTCTAAAACTCAACGAATTGTCCCTCTCCTGGTGATCCGGTTTGTCTTTCCATCTGCTTTACTATCAACCTCCCTACTTGGAGAGACAGCCCCTTTAACCTCCAGGTTCACACAGGTTGCCAATTTGGCAGAGGATGAAAGGGAAGAGGGAGAACCAATGAGAGAGTAGCTGTTAGGCATTTGGACGGGCACATATCACACTAACTTCCCGGCAGGAAGAAGAATTAACCAAAGTCTCTGCCACCCACCGGGAACCAGTGTAGGTTCTGAACCAAAATTTTAGACTTGCGGTCAGCTCACCAAAATCGAGTTGAAAAATGGAGCTCAGGGGCACAGCAATTCACAAACTGGCCGAGTAATAAAGGACAACTATCGTCCAAAAATCTGTTGAGGGAAGGCAACGAGACAGACTTGAAAGCGAGGCAGAATAGCAGGAAACAGATTTCAAGAGGTACGTTGGAATCTCCTTTAAAGCACAGGAAGAGGGGCACAACTTCGACAATGATGCACTTGGCCAAAAAGGGCATATGCGTTTTCTCCTGAATATATTCAGGAGAAAATGCATACGCCCTTTTTGACCAAGCAAGCAAGCGGGCAATGCAAATCTGCACTACAAAGAAGTATCACTTCCCACCGGTCAAAAGGGACATCCACAAAATGTGTAAAAACCAGAAAGGCAAGACAGGCCCTGGAGAACAGGGAGCCTTGTAATGCTGATGGGCGGGATGTAAATTGCCAAAAGCCTCTCTGGAGGAGTACATTGTGTTCCCTAAAACAACTAAAGAACAGAGCTACAGAGCCAAGGGCACATCCAGTCTAGGGAATATACCTCGGGAAAACTGAAAATCAATAACACAGAGCCACCCCAAATCTTAGGGCTGCACTGCTTACAAGGACCTCAACTTGGGTACACCTTAAATATCCCAGGAAATATAAAAATGTTTCAAAAAATTGTGGTACTTACGTACGATGGAATATCCCTCAGCCATGAAATCAATGTCATAAGACCAGTAGCAGCAAAATGCGTGGATTCAGGTACGATGATTCTAAGTGAAATAAGTCACAGAGAAAGAGAATCTTATCATAAGATATCACTTATGAAGATCCTGTAAACATGGCTACACTTGAACTGAGTTAGGAAAGAGAACAGTGTCTCACATTTAGAAAACACTCTTATGCCTGCTTAAGGGGGAAGGAGAGTTGGGGTGATGCATAAAACCAGAGTTTCATATAAGCACAGGTACCGTTCCAAAAACCAACTATGGAATAGACAAGACCTATACCTTCCTCAGTGAAAGGGACTCAAAACACCATATTTCCCACAGAGGAATATATCTGATCAGTAAGAATCTTAAAACCTATGTATTGATATGTCTCCGTAAGGGAATCAAGAGTGTCTAGACTGGCATAAACATGGCAGCGAGAATCAGCTCAAACCCACTATAAAAAGGAATTTCAAAAACAAAACAAAAAAACTGGGAAATTCTTTACAATTCCTTCAGGGTCTCTGATGAAACCTGGAATGACCCTATCTACAATGACAGCTGGATGTGGCATAAGGAGGGACACTTGGGACTGAGAGGATTAGTGAGATTGGGTGTGCAAATGCAGACCCTTCAAAGCACAAATGCCAGGCACCCATTACATGGGTCCCAACTCTCCAGGTTGAAGGAAATATTACTACAGATATAACATGTACGGGAAACCTAGAGAACGGACCCACAGTGAATACGAAAGTTTTCTAAAACTCAACGAATAGTCCATCTCCTGGTGCTCCGGTTTGATTTTCCATCTGCTTTACTATCAACCTCCCAACTTGGAGAGACAGCCCCTTTAACCTCCTGGTTCGCACAGGTTGCCAATTTGGCAGAGGATGAAAGGGAAGAGGGAGAACCAATGAGAGAGTAGCTGTTAGGCATTTGGACGGACACATATCACTCTAACTTCCCGGCAGGAAGAAGAATTAACCAAAGTCTCAGCCCCACACCGGGAACCAGCATAGGTCCTGAACCAAAATGTTGGACTTGCGGTCAGCTCACCAAAAACGAGTTGACAAATGGAGCTCAGGGGAACAGCAATTCACAAACTGGCCGAGTAATAAAGGACCACTATCGTCCAAAAATCTGTTGAGGGAAGGCAACGAGGCAGACTTGAAAGCGAGGCAGGATAGCAGGAAACAGATTTCAAGAGGTACGTTGGAATCGCCTTTAAAGCACAGGAAGAGGGGCACAACTTCGACAATGATGCACTTGGCCAAAAAGGGCGTATGCGTTTTCTCCTGAATATATTCAGGAGAAAACGCATACGCCCTTTTTGGCCAAGCAAGCATGCGGGCAATGCAAATCTGCACTACAAAGAAGTATCACTTCCCACCGGTCAAAAGGGACATCCACAAAATGTGTAAAACCAGAAAGGCAAGACAGGCCCTGGAGAACAGGGAGCCTTTTTATGCTGATGGGCGGGATGTAAATTGCCAACTGCCTCTCTGGAGGAGTACATTGTGTTCCCTAAAACAAGTAAAGAACAGAGCTACAGAGCCAAGGGCACTTCCAGTCTAGGGAATATACCACGGGAAAACTGAAAATCAATAAGACAGAGCCACCCCAAAACTTAGGGCTGCACTGCTTACAAGGACCTCAACTTGGGTACACCTTAAATATCCCAGGAAATATAAAACTGGTTCAAAAATTTGTGGTACTTACGTACGATGGAATATCCCTCAGCCATGAAATCAATGTCATAAGACCAGTAACAGCAAAATGGGTGGATTCAGGTACTATGATTCTAAGTGAAATAAGTCACACAGAAAAAGAAACTTATCATAAGATATCACTTATGAAGATCCTGTAAACATGGCTACACTTGAACTGACTTAGGAAAGAGAACATTGTCTCACATTTAGAAAACACTCTTATGTCTGCTTAAGGGGGAAGGAGAGGTGGGGTGTTGCATAAAACCAGAGTTTGATATAAGCACAGGTACCGTTCCAAAAACCAACTATGGAATAGACAAGACCTACACCTTCCTCAGTGAAAGGGACTCAAAACCCCATATTTCCCACAGAGGAATATATCTGTCTAGTAAGAATCTTAAAACCTATGTATTGATATGTCACCGTAAGGGAATCAAGTGTGCCTAGACTGGCATAAACATGGCAGCGAGAATCAGCTCAACCCCACTATAAAAAGGAATTTCAAAAACAAAACAAAAAAACTGGGAAATTCTTTACAATTCCTTCAGGGTCTCTGATGAAACCTGGAATGACCCTATCTACAATGACAGCTGGATGTGGCATAAGGAGGGACACTTGGGACTGAGAGGATTGGTGAGATTGGGTGTGCAAATGCAGACCCTTCAAAGAACAAATGCCTGGCACCCATTACATGGGTCCCAACTCTCCAGGTTGAGGGAAATATTACTACAGCTATAACATGTACGGGAAACCTAGAGAACGGACCCACTGTGAATACGAAACGTTTCTAAAACTCAACGAATAGTCCCTCTCCTGGTGCTCCGGTTTGATTTTCCATCTGCTTTACTATCAACCTCCCAACTTGGAGAGACAGCCCCTTTAACCTCTTGGTTCGCACAGGTTGCCAATTTGGCAGAGGATGAAAGGGAAGAGGGAGAACCAATGAGAGAGTAGCTGTTAGGCATTTGGACGGGCACATATCACTACAACTTCCCGGCAGGAAGAAGAATTAACCAAAGTCTCAGACCCCCACCGGGAACCAGCATAGGTCCTGAACCAAAATGTTGGCCTTGCGGTCAGCTCACCAAAAACGAGTTGACAAATGGAGCTCAGGGGCACAGCAATTCACAAACTGGCCGAGTAATAAAGGACAACTATCTTCCAAAAATCTGTTGAGGGAAGGCAACCAGGCAGACTTGAAAGCGAGGCAGGATAGCAGGAAACAGATTTCAAGAGGTACGTTGGAATCGCCTTTAAAGCACAGGAAGAGGGGCACAACTTCGACAATGATGCACTTAGCCAAAAAGGACGTATGCGTTTTCTCCTGAATATATTCAGGAGAAAACGCATACACCCTTTTTGGCCAAGCAAGCAAGCGGGCAATGCAAATCTGCACTACAAAGAAGTATCACTTCCCACCGGTCAAAAGGGATATCCACAAAATGTGTAAAAACCAGAAAGGCAAGACAGGCCCTGGAGAACAGGGAGCATTTTTATGCTGATGGGCGGGATGTAAATGGCCAACTGCCTCTCTGGAGGAGTACATTGTGTTCCCTAAAACAAGTAAAGAACAGAGCTACAGAGCCTAGGGCACTTCCACTCTAGGGAATATACCTCGGGAAAACTGAAAATCAATAAGACAGAGCCACCCCAAAACTTAGGGCTGCACTGCTTACAAGGACCTCAACTTGGGTACACCTTAAATATCCCAGGAAATATAAAACTGGTTCAAAAAATTGTGGTACTTACGTACGATGGAATATCCCTCAGCCATGAAATCAATGTCATAAGACCAGTAACAGCAAAATGGGTGGATTCAGGTACGATGATTCTAAGTGAAATAAGTCACACAGAAAAAGAAACTTATCATAAGATATCACTTATGAAGATCCTGTAAACATGGCTACACTTGAACTGACTTAGGAAAGAGAACAGTGTCTCACATTTAGAAAACACTCTTATGTCTGCTTAAAGGGGAAGGAGAGGTGGGGTGATGCATAAAACCAGAGTTTGATATAAGCACAGGTACCGTTCCAAAAACCAACTATGGAATAGACAAGACCTACACCTTCCTCAGTGAAAGGGACTCAAAACCCCATATTTCCCACAGAGGAATATATCTGTCTAGTAAGAATCTTAAAACCTATGTATTGATATGTCACCGTAAGGGAATCAAGTGTGCCTAGACTGGCATAAACATGGCAGCGAGAATCAGCTCAACCCCACTATAAAAAGGAATTTCAAAAACAAAACAAAAAAACTGGGAAATTCTTTACAATTCCTTCAGGGTATCTGATGAAACGTGGAATGACCATATCTACAATGACAGCTGGATGTGGCATAAGGAGAGACACTTGGGACTGAGACGATTGGTG
This sequence comes from Hyperoodon ampullatus, assembly GCF_949752795.1. Taxonomy (NCBI): domain Eukaryota; kingdom Metazoa; phylum Chordata; class Mammalia; order Artiodactyla; family Ziphiidae; genus Hyperoodon; species Hyperoodon ampullatus. The sequence goes on from NW_027640885.1 coordinate 81,860, forward strand.
AGATTGGGTGAGCAAATGCAGACCCTTTAAAGCACAAATGCCTGGCACCCATTCCATGGGTCCGAACTCTCCAGGTTGAAGGGAATATTACTACAGCTATAACATGTACGGGAAACCTAGAGAACGGACCCACTGTGAATACGAAAGGTTTCTAAAACTCAACGAATAGTCCCTCTCCTGGTGCTCCAGTTTGACTTTCCATCTGCTTTACTGTCAACCTCCCAACTTGGAGAGACAGCCCCTTTAACCTCCTGGTTCGCACAGGTTGCCAAATTGGCAGAGGATGAAAGGGAAGAGGGAGAACCAATGACAGAGTAGCTGTTAGTCATTTGGATGGGCACATTTCACTATAACTTCCCGGCAGGAAGAAGAATTAACCAAACTCTCAGCCCTCCACCGGGGACCAGCATAGGTCCTGAACCAAAATATTGGACTTGCGGTCAGCTCACCAAAAACGAGTTGAAAAATTGAGCTCGGGGCACAGCAATTCACAAACTGGCCGTGTAATAAAGGAAAACTGTCGTCCCAAAATCTGTTGAGGGAAGGCAACGAGGCGGACTTGAAAGCGAGGCAGAATAGCAGGAAACAGATTTCAAGTGGTACGTTGGATTCGCCTTTAAAGCACAGGAAGAGGGGCACAACTTCGACAATGATGCACTTGGCCAAAAAGGGCGTATGCGTTTTCTCCTGAATATATTCAGGAGAAATCGCATACGCCCTTTTTGGCCAAGCAAGCAAGCGGGCAATGCAAATCTGCACTACAAAGAAGTATCACTTCCCACCGGTCAAAAGGGACATCCACAAAATGTGTAAAAACCAGAAAGGCAAGACAGGCCCTGGAGAACAGGGAGCCTTGTTATGCTGATGGGCGGGATGTAAATTGCCAACTGCCTCTCTGGAGGAGTACATTGTGTTCCCTAAAACAAGTAAAGAACAGAGCTACAGAGCCAAGGGCACTTCCAGTCTAGGGAATATACCTTGGGAAAACTGAAAATCAATAAGACAGAGCCACCCCAAAATTTAGGGCTGCACTGCTTACAAGGACCTCAACTTGGGTACACCTTAAATATCCCAGGAAATATAAAAATGGTTCAAATATGGTGGTACTTATGTACGATGGAATATCCCTCAGCCATGAAATCAATGTCATAAGACCAGTAGCAACAAAATGGGTGGATTCAGGTACGATGATTCTAAGTGAAATAAGTCACACAGAAAAAGAAACTTATCATAAGATATCACTTATGAAGATCCTGTAAACATGGCTACACTTGAAACGAGTTAGGAAAGAGAGCTGTGTCTCACATTTGGAAAACACCCTTATGCCTGCTTAAGGGGGAAGGAGAGGTGGGGTGATGCATAAAACCAGAGTTTGATATAAGCACAGGTACCGTTCCAAAAACCAACTATGGAATAGACAAGACCTACACCTTCCTCAGTGAAAGGGATTCAAAACCCCATATTTCCCGCAGAGGAATATATCTGACTAGTAAGAATCTTAAAACCTATGTATTGATATGTCTCCGTAAGGGAATCAAGTGTGTCTAGACTGGCATAAACATGGCAGCGAGAATCAGCTCAAACCCACTATAAAAAGGAATTGCAAAAACAAAACAAAAAAACTGGGAAATTCTTTGCAATTCCTTCAGGGTCTCTGATGAAACCAGGAATGACCCTATCTACAATGACAGCTGGATGTGGCATAAGGAGGGAAACTTGGGACTGAGAGGATTGGTGAGATTGGGTGAGCAAATGCAGACCCTTTAAAGCAATAATGCATGGCAACCATTCCATGGGTCCCAACACTCCAGGTTGAAGGGAATATTACTACAGGTATAACATGTACGGGAAACCTAGAGAACGGACACACTGTGAATACGAAAGGTTTCTAAAACTCAACGAATAGTCTCTCTCCTGGTGCTCCGGTTTGACTTTCCATCTGCTTTACTATCAACCTCCCAACTTGGAGAGACAGCCCCTTTAACCTCCTGGTTCACACAGGTTTCCAATTTGGCAGAGGATGAAAGGGAAGAGGGAGAACCAATGAGAGAGTAGCTGTTAGTCATTTGGACGGGCACATATCACTCTAATTTCCCGGCAGGAAGAAGAATTAACCAAAGTCTCAGCCCCCCACCGGGAACCAGCATAGGTCCTGAACCAAAATATTGGACTTGCGGTCAGCTCACCAAAAACGAGTTGAAAAATTGAGCTCGGGGCACAGCAATTCACAAACTGGCCGTGTAATAAAGGAAAACTGTCGTCCCAAAATCTGTTGAGGGAAGGCAACGAGGCGGACTTGAATGCGAGGGAGAATAGCAGGAAACAGATTTCAAGTGGTACGTTGGAATCGCCTTTAAAGCACAGGAAGAGGGGCACAACTTCGACAATGATGCACTTGGCCAAAAAGGGCGTATGCGTTTTCTCCTGAATATATTCAGGAGAAAACGCATATGCCGTTTTTGGCCAAGCAAGCAAGCGGGCAATGCAAATCTGCACTACAAATAAGTAACACTTCCCACCGGTCAAAAGGGACATCCACAAAATGTGTAAAAACCAGAATGGCAAGACAGGCCCTGAAGAACAGGGAGCCTTGTTATGCTGATGGGCGGGATGTAAATTGCCAACTGCCTCTCTGGAGGAGTACATTGTGTTCCCTAAAACAAGTAAAGAACAGAGCTACAGAGCCAAGGGCACTTCCAGTCTAGGGAATATACCTTGGGAAAATTGAAAATCAATGAGACAGAGCCACCCCAAAATTTAGGGCTGCACTGCTTACAAGGACCTCAACTTGGGTACACCTTAAATATCCCAGGAAATATAAAAATGGTTCAAAAAATTGTGGTACTTACGTACGATGGAATATCCCTCAGCCATGAAATCAATGTCATAAGACCAGTAGCAGCAAAATGGGTGGATTCAGGTACGATGATTCTAAGTGAAATAAGTCACACAGAAAAAGAAACTTATCATAAGATATAACTTATGAAGATCCTGTAAACATGGCTACACTTGAACTGAGTTAGGAAAGAGAGCTGTGTCTCACATTTAGAAAACACCCTTATGCCTGCTTAAAGGGGAAGGAGAGGTGGGGTGATGCATAAAACCAGAGTTTGATATAAGCACAGGTACTGTTCCAAAAACCAACTATGGAATAGACAAGACCTACACCTTCCTCAGTGAAAGGGATTCAAAACCCCATATTTCCCGCAGAGGAATATATCTGACTAGTAAGAATCTTAAAACCTATGTATTGATATGTCTCCATAAGGGAATCAAGTGTGTCTAGACTGGCATAAACATGGCAGCGAGAATCAGCTCAAACCCACTATAAAAAGGAATTGCAAAAACAAAACAAAAAAACTGGGAAATTCTTTGCAATTCGTTCAGGGTCTCTGATGAAACCTGGAATGACCCTATCTACAATGACAGCTGGATGTGGAATAAGGAGGGAAACTTGGGACTGAGAGGATTGGTCAGATTGGGTGAGCAAATGGAGAGCCTTTAAAGCAATAATGCATGGCACCCATTCCATGGGTCCCAACTCTCCAGGTTGAAGGGAATATTACTACAGATATAACATGTATGGGAAACCTAGAGAACGGACACACTGTGAATACGAAAGGTTTCTAAAACTCAATGAATAGTCCCTCTTCTGGTGCTCCGGTTTCACTTTCCATCTTCTTTACTATCAAACTCCCAACTTGGAGAGACAGCCCTTTTAACCTCCTGGTTCGCTCAGGTTGCCAATTTGGCAGAGGATGAAAGGGAAGAGGGAGAACCAATGAGAGAGTAGCCGTTAAGCATTTGGACGGGCACATATCACTGTAATGTCCTGGCAGGAAGAAGAATTAACCAAAGTCTCAGCCACCCACCGGGAACAAGTATAGGTCCTGAACCAAAATTTTGGACTTGCGGTCAGCTCACCAGAAACGAGTTGAAAAATGGAGCTCAGGGGCACAGCAATTCACAAACTGGCCGAGTAATAAAGAACAACTATCGTCCAAAAATCTGTTGAGGGAAGGCAACGAGGCGGACTTGAAAGCGAGGCAGAAGAGCAGGAAACAGATTTCAAGAGGTACGTTGGAATAGCCTTTAAAGCACAGGAAGAGGGGCACAACTTCGACAATGATGCACTTGGGAACAATGGCGTATGCGTATTCTCCTGAATATATTCAGGAGAGAACGCATACGCCCTTGTTGGCCAAGCAAACAAGCGGGCAATGCAAATCTGCACTGCAAAGAAGTATCACTTCCCACCGGTCAAAAGGGACATCCACAAAATGTGTAAAAACCAGAAAGGCAAGACATGCCCTGGAGAACAGGGAGCCTTGTTATGCTGATGGGCGGGATGTAAATTGCCAACTGCCTCTCTGGAGGAGTGCATTGTGTTCCCTAAAACAAGTAAAGAACAGAGCTACAGAGCCAAGGGCACTTCCAGTCTAGGGAATATACCTTGGGAAAACTGAAAATCAATAAGACAGAGCCACCCCAAAATTTAGGGCTGCACTGCTTACAAGGACCTCAACTTGGATACAACTTAAAAATCCCAGGAAATATAAAAATGGTTCAAAAAATTGTGGTACTTACGTACGATGGAATATCCCTCAGCCATGAAATCAATGTCATAAGACCAGTAGCAGCAAAATGGGTGGATTCAGGTATGATGATTCTAAGTGAAATAAGTCACACAGAAAAAGAAAGTTATCATAAGATATCACTTATGAAGATCCTGTAAACATGGCTACACTTGAACTGAGTTAGGAAAGAGAACAGTGTCTCACATTTAGAAAACACTCTTATGCCTGCTTAAGGGGGAAGAAGAGGTGGGGTGATGCATAAAACCAGAGTTTGATATAAGCACAGGTACCGTTCCAAAAACCAACTATGGAATAGACAAGACCTACACCTTCCTCAGTGAAAGGGACTCAAAACCCCATATTTCCCGCAGAGGAATATATCTGACTAGTAAGAATCTTAAAACCTATGTAATGATATGTCGCCGTAAGGGAATCAAGTGTGTCTAGACTGGCATAAACATGGCAGCGAGAATCAGCTCAAACCCACTATAAAAAGGAATTTCAAAAACTAAAAAAAAAAACTGGGAAATTCTTTACAATTCCTTCAGGGTCTCTGATGAAACCTGGAATGACCCTATCTACAATGACAGCTGGATGTGGCATAAGGCTGGACACTTGGGAGTGAGAGGATTGGTGAGATTGGGTGAGCAAATGGAGACCCTTTAAAGCACAAATGCCTGGCACCCATTCCATGAGGCCCAACTCTCCAGGTTGAAGGGAATATTACTACAGCTATAACATGTACGGGAAACCTAGAGAACGGACACACTGTGAATACGAAAGGTCTCTAAAACTCAACGAATAGTCCCTCTCCTGGTGCTCCGGTTTGACTTTCCATCTGCTTTACCATCAATCTCCCAACTTGGAGAGACAGCCCCTTTAACCTCCTGGTTCACAGAGGTTTCCAATTTGGCAGAGGATGAAAGGGAAGAGGGAGAACCAATGAGAGAGTAGCTGTTAGGCATTTGGACGGGCACATATCACTCTAACTTCCTGGCAGGAAGAAGAATTAACCAAAGTCTCAGCCCCCCACCGGTAAACAGCATAGGTCCTGAACCAAAATTTTGGACTTGCGGTCAGCTCAAAAAAAAACGAATTGAAAAATGGAGCTCAGGGTCACAGCAATTCACAAACTGGCCGAGTAATAAAGGACAACTATCGTCCAAAAATCTGTTGAGGGAAGGGAACGAGGCAGACTTGAAAGCGAGGCAAAATAGCATGAAACAGATTTCAAGAGGTACGTTGGAATCGCCTTTAAAGCACAGGAAGAGGGGCACAACTTCGACAATGATGCACTTGGCCAAAAAGGGCGTATGCGTTTTCTCCTGAATATATTCAGGAGAAAACGCATACGCCCTTTTTGGCCAAGGAAGCAAGCGGGCAATGCAAATCTGCACTGCAAAGAAGTATCACTTCCCACCGGTCAAAAGGGACATCCACAAAATGTGTAAAAACCTGAGAGGCAAGACAGGCCCTGGAGAACAGGGAGCCTTGTTATGCTGATGGGCGGGATGTAAATTGCCAACTGCCTCTCTGGAGGAGTACATTGTGTTCCCTAAAACAATTAAAGAACAGAGCTACAGAGCCAAGGGCACTTACAGTATAGGGAATATACCACGGGAAAACTGAAAATCAATAAGACAGAGCCACCCAATAATTTAGGGCTGCACTGCTTACAAGGACCTCAACTTGGGTACACCTTAAATATCCCAGGAAATATAAAAATGGTTCAAAAAATTGTGGTACTTACGTACGATGGAATATACCTCAGCCATGAAATCAATGTCATAAGACCAGTAGCAGTAAAATGGGTGGATTCAGGTATGATGATTCTAAGTGAAATAAGTCACACAGAAAAAGAAACTTATCATAAGATATCACTGATGAAGATCCTGTAAACATGGCTACACTTGAACTGAGTTAGGAAAGGGAACAGAGTCTCACATTTAGAAAACACTCTTATGCCTGCTGAAGGGGGAAGGAGAGGTGGGGTGATGCATAAAACCAGAGTTTGATATAAGCACAGGTACTGTTCCAAAGACCAACTATGGAATAGACAAGACCTACACCTTCCTCAGTGAAAGGGACTCAAAACCCCATATTTCCCGCAGAGGAATATATCTGACTAGTAAGAATCTTAAAACCTATGTATTGATATGTCTCCGTAAGGGAATCAAGTGTGTCTAGACTGGCATAAACATGGCAGCGAGAATCAGCTCAAACCCACTATAAAAAGGAATTTCAAAAACAAAACAAAAAAACTGGGAAATTCTTTACAATTCCTTCAGGGTTTCTGATGAAGCCAGGAAGGACCCTATCTACAATGACAGCTGGATGTGGCATAAGGCTGGACACTTGGGACTGAGAGGATTGGTGAGATTGGGTGAGCAAATGCAGACCCTTTAAAGCACAAATGCCTGGCACCCATTCCATGGGTCCCAACTCTCCAGGTTGAAGGGAATATTACTACAGCTATAACATGTACGGGAAACCTAGAGAACGGACAAACTGTGAATACAAAAGGTTTCTAAAACTCAACGAATTGTCCCTCTCCTGGTGCTCCGGTTTGACTTTCCATCTGGTTTACTATCAACCTCCCAACATGGAGAGACAGCCCGTTTAACCTCCTGGTTCGCACAGTTTGCCACTTTGGCACAGGATGAAAGGGAAGAGGGAGAACCAATGAGAGAGTAGCTGTTAGGCATTTCGACGGGCACATATCACTCTAATTTCTCGACTGGAAGAAGAATTAACCAAAGTCTCAGCCCCCTAACGGGAACCAGCATAGGTCCTGAACCAAGATTTTGGACATGCGGTCAGCTCACAAAAAACGAGTTGTAAAATGGAGCTCAGGGGTACAGCAATGCACAAACTGGCAGAGTAATAAAGGACAACTATCGTCCAAAAATCTGTTCAGAGAAGGCAACGAGGCGGACTTGAAAGCGAGGCAGAATATCAGGAAACAGATTTCAAGAGGTACGTTGGAATCGTCTTTCAAGCACAGGAAGAGGGGCACAACTTCGACAATGATGCACTTGGCCAAAAAGGGCGTATGCGTTTTCCCCTGAATATATTCAGGAGAAAACGCATACGCCCTTTTTGGCCAAGCAAGCAAGTGGGCAATGCAAATCTGCACTACAAAGAAGTATCACTTCCCACCGGTCAAAAGGGACATCCACAAAATGTGTAAAAACCAGAAAGGCAAGACAGGCCCTGGAGAACAGGGTGCCTTGTTATGCTGATGGGCGGGATGTAAATTGCCAACTGCCTCTCTGGAGGAGTGCATTGTGTTCCCTAAAACAAGTAAGCAACAGAGATACAGAGCCAAGATCACTTCCAGTCTAGGGAATGTACCTTGGGAAAACTGAAAATCAATAAGACAGAGCAACCCCAAAATTTAGGGCTGCACTGCTTACAAGGACCTCAACTTGGGTACACCTTAAATATCCCAGGAAATATAAAATTGGTTCAAAAAATTGTGGTACTTACGTACGATGGGATATCCCTCAGCCACGAAATCAATGTCATGAGACCAGTAGCAGCAAAATGGGTGGATTCAGGTTCGATGATTCTAAGTGAAATAAGTCACACAGAAAAAGAAACTTATCATAACATATAACTTATGAAGATCCTGTAAACATGGCTACACTTCAACTGAGTTAGGAAAGTCAACAGTGTCTCTCATTTAGAAAACACTCTTATGCCTGCTTAAGGGGGAAGGAGAGGTGGGGTGATGCATAAAACCAGAGTTTGATATAAGCACAGGTACCGTTCCAAAAACCAACTATGGAATAGACAAGACCTACACCTTCCTCAGTGAAAGGGACTCAAAACACCATATTTCCCACAGAGGAATATATCTGACTAATAAGAATCTTAAAACCTATGTATTGATAGGTCTCCGTAAGGGAATCAAGTGTGTCTAGACTGGCATAAACATGGCAGCGAGAATCAGCTGAAACCCACTATGAAAAGCAATTTCAAAAGCAAAACAAAAAAACTGGTAAATTATTTACAATTCCTTCAGGGTCTCTGATGAAACCTGGAATGACCCTATCTACAACGACAGCTGGATGTGGCATAAGGAGGGACTCTTGGGACCGAGAGGATTGGTGAGATTCGGTGAGCAAATGCAGACCGTTTAAATCACAAATGCCTGGCACCCATTCCATGGGTCCCAACTCTCCAGGTTAAAGGGAATATTACTACAGCTATAACATGTACAGGAAACCTACAGAACGGACACACTGTGAATACGAAAGATATCTAAAACTCAACGAATAGTCCCTCTCCTGGTGCTCCGGTTTCACTTTCCATCTGCTTTACCATCAACCTCCCAACTTGGAGAGACATCCCCTTTAACATCCTGGTTAGCACAGGTTGCCAATTTGGCAGAGGATGAAAGGGAAGAGGGAGAACCAATGAGAGAGTAGCTGTAAGGCATTTGGACGGGCACATATCACTCTAATTTCCCGGCAGGAAGAAGAATTAACCAAAGTCTCAGCGCCCCACCGGGAACCAGCATAGGTCCTGAACCAAAATTTTGGAAATGTGGTCAGCTCACAAAAAATGAGTTGAAAAATGGAGCTCAGGGGCACAGCAAATCACAAACTGGCAGAGTAATAAATGACAACTATCGTCCAAAAATCTGTTTAGGGAAGGCAACGAGGCGGACTTGAAAGTGAGGCAGAATAGCAGGAAACAGATTTCAAGAGGTACGTTCGAATCACCTATAAAGCACAGGATGAGGGGCACAACTTCGACAATGATGCACTTGGCCAAAAAGGGCGCATGCGTTTTCTCCTGAATATATTCAGGAGAAAACGCATACGCCCTTTTTGGCCAAGCAAGCAACGGGCAATGCAAATCTGCACTACAAAGAGGTATCACTTCCCAGCCGTCAAAAGGGACATCCACAAAATGTGTAAGAACCAGAAAGGCAAGACAGGCCCTGGAGAACAGGGAGCCTTGTTATGCTGATGGGCGGGATGTAAATTGCCAACTGCCTCTCTGGAGGAGTGCATTGTGTTCCCTAAAACAAGTAAACAACAGAGCTACAGAGCCAAGGGCACTTCCAGTCTAGGGAATATACCTTGGGAAAACTGAAAATCAATAAGACAGAGCCACCCCATAATTTAGGGCTGCACTGCTTACAAGGACCTCAACTTGGGTACACATTAAATATCCCAGGAAATATAAAAATGGTTCAAAAAATTGTGGTACTTACGTACGATGGAACATCCCTCAGCCATGAAATCAATATCATAAGACCAGTAGCAGCAAAATGGGTGGATTCAGGTACGATGATTCTAAGTGAAATAAGTCACACAGAAAAAGAAACATATCATAAGATATCACTTATGAAGATCCTGTAAACATGGCTACACTTGAACTGAGTTAGGAAAGAGAACAGAGTCTCACATTTAGAAAACACTCTTACGGCTGCTGAAGGGGGAAGGAGAGGTGGGGTGATGCATAAAATCAGAGTTTGATATAAGCACAGGTACTGTTCCAAAAACCAACTATGGAATAGACAAGACCTACACCTTCCTCAGTGAAAGGGACTCAAAACACCATATTTCCCGCAGAGGAATATAGCTGACTAGTAAGAATCTTAAAACCTATGTATTGATATGTCTCCGTAAGGGAATCAAGTGTGTCTAGACTGGCATAAACATGGCAGCGAGAATCAGCTCAAACCCACTATAAAAAGGAATTTCAAAAACAAAACAAAAAAACTGGGAAATTCTTTACAATTCCTTCAGGGTCTCTGATGAAACCTGGAATGACCCTATCTACAACGACAGCTGGATGTGGCATAAGGCTGGACAATTGGGACTGAGACGATTGGTGTGATTGGGTGAGCAAATGCAGACCCTTTAAAGCACAAATGCCTGGCACCCATTCCATGGGTCCCAACTCTCCAGGTTGAAGGGAATATTACTACAGCTATAACATGTACAGGAAACCTAGAGAACGGACACACTGTGAATACGAAAGATTTCTAAAACTCAACGAATAGTCCCTCTCCTGGTGCTCCGGTTTCACTTTCCATCTGCTTTACCATCAACCTCCCAACTTGGAGAGACAGCCCCTTTAACATCCTGGTTCGCACAGGTTGCCAATTTGGCAGAGGATGAAAGGGAAGAGGGAGAACCAATGAGAGAGTAGCTGTTTGGCATTTGGACGGGCACATATCACTCTAATTTCCCGGCAGGAAGAAGAATTAACCAAAGTCTCAGCCACCCACCGGGAACCAGTATAGGTCCTGAAGCAAAATTTTGGACTTGCGGTCAGCTCACAAAAAACGAGGTGAAAAATGGAGCTCAGGGGAACAGCAATTCACAAACTGCCCGAGTAATAAAGGAAAACTATCGTCCAAAAATCTGTTGAGGGAGGACAACGAGTCTGACTTGAAAGTGAGGCAACATAGCAGGAAACAGATTTCAAGAGGTACGTTGGAATCGCCTTTAAAGCACAGGAAGAGGGGCACAATTTCGACAATGATGCACTTGGCCAAAAAGGGCATATGCGTTTTCTCCTGAATATATTCAGGAGATAACGCATACGCCCTTTTTGGCCAAGCAAGCAAGCGGGCAATGCAAATCTGCACTACAAAGAAGTGTCACTTCCCACCGGTCAAAAGGGACATCCACAAAATGTGTAAAAACCAGAAAGGCAAGGCAGGCCCTGGAGAACAGGGACCCTTCTTATGCTGATGGGCGGGATGTAAATTGCCAACTGCCTCTCTGGAGGAGTGCATTGTGTTCCCTAAAACAAGTAAACAACAGAGGTACAGAGCCAAGGGCACTTCCAGTGTAGGGAATATACCTTGGGAAAACTGAAAATCAATAAGACAGTGCCACCCCGAAATTTAGGGCTGCACTGCTTACAAGGACCTCAACTTGGGTACACCTTAAATATCCCAGGAAATATAAAAATGGTTCAAAAAATTGTGGTACTTACGTACGATAAAATATCCCTCAGCCATGAAATCAATGTCATAAGACCAGTAGCAGCAAAATGGGTGGATTCAGGTACGATGATTCTAAGTGAAATAAGTCACACAGAAAAAGAAACTTATCATAAGATATCACTTATGAAGATCCTGTAAACATGGCTAAACTTGAACTGAGTTTGGAAAGAGAACAGTGTCTCACATTTAGAAAACACTCTTATGCCTGCTTAAGGGGGAAGGAGAGGTGGGGTGATGCATAAAACCAGAGTTTGATATAAGCACAGGTACCATTCCAAAAACCAACTATGGAATAGACAAGACCTACACCTTCCTCAGTGAAAGGGACTCAAAACACCATATTTCCCGCAGAGGAATATAGCTGACTTGTAACAATCTTAAAACCTATGTATTGATATGTCTCCGTAAGGGAATCAAGAGTGTCTAGACTGGCATAAACATGGCACTGAGAATCAGCTCAAACCCACTATAAAAAGGAATTGCAAAAACAAAACAAAAGAACTGGGAAATTGTTTACAATTCCTTCAGGGTCTCTGATGAAACCTGGAATGTCCCTATCTACAATGACAGCTGGATGTGGCATAAGGCTGGACACTTGGGACTGAGAGGATTGGTGAGATTGGGTGAGCAAATGCAGACCCTTTAAAGCACAAATGCCTGGCACCCATTCCATTGGTCCCAACTCTCCAGGTTGAAGGGAATATTACTACAGCTATAACATGTACGGGAAACCTAGAAAATGGACCCACTGTGAATAAGAATGGTTTCTAAAACTCAACGAATAGTCCCTCTCCTGGTGCTAAGGTTTGACTTTCCATCTGCTTTACTATCAATCTCCCAACTTGGAGAGACAGCCCCTTTAACCTCCTGGTTCGCACAGGTTTCCAATTTGGCAGAGGATGAAAGGGAAGAGGGAGAACCAATGAGAGAGTAGCTGTTAGGCATTTGGCCGGACACATATCACACAAATTTCCCAGCAGGAAGAAGAATTAACCAAAGTCTCAGGCCACCACCGGGAACCAGCATAGGTCCTGAACCAAAATTTTGGACTTGCGGTCAGCTCACAAAAAACGAGTTGAATAATGGAGCTCAGGGGCACAGCAATTCACAAACTGGCCGAGTAATAATGGACAACTATCGTCCAAAAATCTGTTAAGGGAAAGCAACGAGGCGGACTTGACAGCGAGGCAGAATAGCAGGAAACAGATTTCAAGAGGTAAGTTGGAATCGCCTTTAAAGCACAGGAAGTGGGGCACAACTTCGACAATGATGCACTTGGCCACAAAGGGCGTATGCGATTTCTCCTGTATATATTCAGGAGAAAACGCATACACCCTTTTTGGCCAAGCAAGCAAGCGGGCAATGCAAATCTGCACTACAAAGAAGTATCACTTCCCACTGGTCAAAAGGGACATCCACAAAATGTGTAAAAACCAGAAAGGCAAGACAGGCCCTGGAGAACAGGGAGCCTTGTTATGCTGATGGGAGGGATGTAAATTGGCAACCTCCTCTCTGGAGGAGTGCATTGTGTTCCCTAAAACAAGTAAACAACAGAGCTACAGAGCCAAGGACACTTCCAGTCTAGGGAATATACATTGGGAAAACTGAAAATCAATAAGACAAAGCCACCCCAAAATTTAGGGCTGCACTGCTTACAAGGACCTCAACTTGGGTACACCTTAAATATCCCAGGAAATATAAAAATGGTTCAAAAAATTGCGGTACTTACGTACGATGGGATATCCCTCAGCCACGAAATCAATGCCATGAGACCAGTAGCAGCAAAATGGGTGGATTCAGGTACGATGATTTTAAGTGAAATAAGTCACAGAGAAAAAGAAACTTATCATAAGATATCACTTATGAAGATCCTGTAAACATGGCTACACTTGAACTGAGTTAGGAAAGTGAACAGTGTCTCTCATTTAGAAATCACTCTTAACCCTGCTTAAGGGGGAAGGAGAGGTGGGGTGATGCGTAAAACTAGAGTTTGATATAAGCACAGGTACTGTTCCAAAAACCAACTATGGAATAGACAAGACCTACACCTTCCTCAGTGAAAGGGACTCAAAACTCCATATTTCCCGTAGAGGAATATATCTGACTAGTAAGAATCTTAAAACCTATGTATTGATATGTCTCCGTAAGGGAATCAAGTGTGTCTAGACTGGGATAAATATGGCAGCGAGAATCAGCTCAAACCCACTATAAAAAGGAATTTCAAAAATAAAACAAAAAAACTGGGAAATTCTTTACAATTCCTTCAGGGTCTCTGATGAAACCTGAAATGACCCTATCTACAATGACAGCTGGATGTGGCATAAGGCTGGACACTTGGGACTGAGAGGATTGGTGAGATTGGGTGAGCAAATGCAGAACCTTTAAAGGAATAATGCATGGCACACATTCCATGGGTCCCAACTCTCCAGGTTGAAGTGAATATTACTACAGATATAACATGTACGGGAATCCTAGAGAACGGACACACTGTGAATACGAAAGGTTTCTAAAACTCAATGAATAGTCCCTCTCCTGGTGCTCCGGTTTGACTTTCCATCTGCTTTATTATCAACCTCCCAACTTGGAGAGACAGCCCCTTTAACCTCCTGGTTCGCACAGGTTGCCAATTTGGCAGAGGATGAAAGGGAAGAGGGAGAACCAATGAGAGAGTAGCTGTTAGGCATTTGGACGGGCACATATCACTGTAATTTCCCGGAAGGAAGAAGAATTAACCAAAGTCTCAGCCACCCACCGGGAATCATTATAGATCCGGAACCAAAATTTTGGACTTGCGGTCAGCTCACCGAAAACGAGTTGAAAAATGGAGCTCAGGGGCACAGCAATTCACAAACTGGCCGAGTAATAAAGGACAACTATCGTCCAAAAATCTGTTGAGGGAAGGCAACGAGGCGGACTTGAAAGCGTGGCAGAATAGCAGGAAACAGATTTCAAGAGGTACGTTGGAATCGCCTTTAAAGCACAGGAAGAGGGGCACAACTTCGACAATGATGCACTTGGCCAAAAAGGGCGTATGCGTTGTCTCCTGAATATATTCAGGAGAAAACGCATACGCCCTTTTTGGCCAAGCAAGCAAGCGGGCAATGCAAATCTGCACTACAAAGAAGTATCACTTCCCAGCGGTCAAAAGGGACATCCACAAAATGTGTAAAAACCAGAAAGGCAAGACAGGCCCTGGAGAACAGGGAGCCTTGTTATGCTGATGGGCCGGATGTAAATTGCCAACTGCCTCTGTGGAGGAGTGCATTGTGTTCCCTAAAACAAGTAAACAACAGAGCTACAGAGCCAAGGGCACTTCCAGTCTAGGGAATATACCTTGGGAAAACTGAAAATCAAAAAGACACAGCCACCCCAAAATTTAGGGCTGCACTGCTTACAAGGACCTCAACTTGGGTACACCTTAAATATCCCAGGAAATATAAAAATGGTTCAAAAAATTGTGGTACTTACGTACGATGGAATATCCCTCAGCCATGAAATCAATGTCATAAGACCAGTAGCAGCAAAATGGGTGGATTCAGGTACGATGATTCTAAGTGAAATAAGTCACACAGAAAAAGAAACTTATCATAAGATATCACTTATGAAGATCCTGTAAACATGGCTACACTTGAACTGAGTTAGGAAAGAGAACAGTGTCTCACATTTAGAAAACACTCTTATGCCTGCTTAAGGGGGAAGGAGAGGTGGGGTGATGCATAAAACCAGAGTTTGATATAAGCACAGGTACCGTTCCAAAAACCAACTATGGAATAGATAAGACCTACACCTTCCTCAGTGAAAGGGACTCAAAACCCCATATTTCCCGCAGAGGAATATATCTGACTAGTAAGAATCTTAAAACCTATGTATTGATATGTCTCCGTAAGGGAATCAAGTGTGTCTAGAATGGCATAAATATGGCAGCGAGAATCAGCTCAAACCCACTATAAAAAGGAATTTCAAAAATAAAACGAAAAAAACTGGGAAATTCTTTACAATTCCTTCAGGGTCTCTGATGAAACCTGAAATGACCCTATCTACAATGACAGCTGGATGTGGCATAAGGCTGGACACTTGGGACTGAGAGGATTGGTGATATTGGGTGAGCAAATGCAGACCCTTTAAAGCAATAATGCATGGCACACATTCCATGGGTCCCAACTCTCCAGGTTGAAGGGAATATTACTACAGATATAACATGTACGGGAATCCTAGAGAACGGACACACTGTGAATACGAAAGGTTTCTAAAACTCAACGAATAGTCCCTCTCCTGGTGCTCCGGTTTGACTTTCCATCTGCTTTATTATCAACCTCCCAACTTGGAGAGACAGCCCCTTTAACCTCCTGGTTCGCACAGGTTGCCAATTTGGCAGAGGATGAAAGGGAAGAGGGAGAACCAATGAGAGAGTAGCTGTTAGGCATTTGGACGGGCACATATCACTGTAATTTCCCGGCAGGAAGAAGAATTAACCAAAGTCTCAGCCACCCACCGGGAATCAGTATAGATCCTGAACCAAAATTTTGGACTTGCGGTCAGCTCACCAAAAACGAGTTGAAAAATGGAGCTCAGGGGCACAGCAATTCACAAACTGGCCGAGTAATAAAGAACAACTATCGTCCAAAAATCTGTTGAGGGAAGGCAAGGAGGCGGACTTGAAAGCGAGGCAGAATAGCAGGAAACAGATTTCAAGAGGTACGTTGGAATCGCCTTTAAAGCACAGGAAGAGGGGCACAACTTCGACAATGATGCACGTGGCCAAAAAGGGCGTATGCGTTTTCTCCTGAATATATTCAGGAGAAAACGCATACGCCCTTTTTGGCCAAGCAACCAAGCGGGCAATGCAAATCTGCACTACAAAGAAGTATCACTTCCCAGCGGTCAAAAGGGACATCCACAAAATGTGTAAAAACCAGAAAGGCAAGACAGGCCCTGGAGAACAGGGAGCCTTGTTATGCTGATGGGCGGGATGTAAATTGCCAACTGCCTCTCTGGAGGAGTGCATTGTGTTCCCTAAAACAAGTAAACAACAGAGCTACAGAGCCAAGGGCACTTCCAGTCTAGGGAATATACCTTGGGAAAATTGAAAATCAAAAAGACACAGCCACCCCAAAATTTAGGGCTGCACTGCTTACAAGGACCTCAACTTGGGTACACCTTAAATATCCCAGGAAATATAAAAATGGTTCAAAAAATTGTGGTACTTACGTACGATGGAATATCCCTCAGCCATGAAATCAATGTCATAAGACCAGTAGCAGCAAAATGGGTGGATTCAGGTACGATGATTCTAAGTGAAATAAGTCACACAGAAAAAGAAACTTATCATAAGATATCACTTATGAAGATCCTGTAAACATGGCTACACTTGAACTGAGTTAGGAAAGAGAACAGTGTCTCACATTTAGAAAACACTCTTATGCCTGCTTAAGGGGGAAGGAGAGGTGGGGTGATGCATAAAACCAGAGTTTGATATAAGCACAGGTACCGTTCCAAAAACCAACTATGGAATAGACAAGACCTACACCTTCCTCAGTGAAAGGGACTCAAAACCCCATATTTCCCGCAGAGGAATATATCTGACTAGTAAGAATCTTAAAACCTATGTATTGATATGTCTCCGTAAGGGAATCAAGTGTGTCTAGAATGGCATAAATATGGCAGCGAGAATCAGCTCAAACCCACTATAAAAAGGAATTTCAAAAATAAAACAAAAAAACTGGGAAATTCTTTACAATTCCTTCAGGGTCTCTGATGAAACCTGAAATGACCCTATCTACAATGACAGCTGGATGTGGCATAAGGCTGGACACTTGGGTTTGAGTGGATTGGTGAGACTGGGTGAGCAAATGCAGACCCTTTAAAGCAATAATGCATGGCACACATTCCATGGGTCCCAACTCTCCAGGTTGAAGGGAATATTACTACAGATATAACATGTACGGGAATCCTAGAGAACGGACACACTGTGAATACGAAAGGTTTCTAAAACTCAACGAATAGTCCCTCTCCTGGTGCTCCGGTTTGACTTTCCATCTGCTTTATTATCAACCTCCCAACTTGGAGAGACAGCCCCTTTAACCCCCTGGTTCGCACAGGTTGCCAATTTGGCAGAGGATGAAAGGGAAGAGGGAGAACCAATGAGAGAGTAGCTGTTAGGCATTTGGACGGGCACATATCACTGTAATTTCCCGGCAGGAAGAAGAATTAACCAAAGTCTCAGCCACCCACGGGGAATCAGTAGAGATCCTGAACCAAAATTTTGGACTTGCAGTCAGCTCAACAAAAACGAGTTGAAAAATGGAGCTCAGGGGCACAGCAATTCACAAACTGGCCGAGTAATAAAGGACAACTATCGTCCAAAAATCTGTTGAGGGAAGGCAATGAGGCGGACTTGAAAGCGAGGCAGAATAGCAGAAAACAGATTTCAAGAGGTACGTTGGAATCGCCTTTAAAGCACAGGAAGAGGGGCACAACTTCGACAATGATGCACTTGGCCAAAAAAGGCGTATGCGTTTTCTCTGAAACGCATACGCCCTTTTTGGCCAAGCAGGCAAGCGGGCAATGCAAATCTGCACTACAAAGAAGTATCACTTCCCACCGGTCAAAAGGGACATCCACAAAATGTGTAAAAACCAGAAAGGCAAGACAGGCCCTGGAGAACAGGGAGCCTTGTTATGTTGATGGGCCGGATGTAAATTGCCAACTGCCTCTCTGGAGGAGTGCATTGTGTTCCCTAAAACAAGTAAACAACAGAGCTACAGAGCCAAGGGCACTTCCTGTCTAGGGAATATACCTGGGATAAACTGAAAATCAATAAGACAGAGCCACCCCAAAATTTAGGGCTGCAGTGCTTACAAGGACCTCAACTTGGGTACACCTTAAATATCCCAGGAAATATAAAAATGGTTCAAAAAATTGTGGTACTTACGTACGATGGAATATCCCTCAGCCATGAAATCAATGTCATAAGACCAGTAGCAGCAAAATGGGTGGATTCAGGTACGATGATTCTAAGTGAAATAAGTCACAAAGAAAAAGAAACTTATCATAAGATATCACTTATGAAGATCCTGTAAACATGGCTACACTTGAACTGAGTTAGGAAAGAGAACAGTGTCTCACATTTAGAAAACACTCTTATGCCTGCTTAAGGGGGAAGGAGAGGTGGGGTGATGCATAAAACCAGAGTTTGATATAAGCACAGGTACCGTTCCAAAAACCAACTATGGAATAGACAAGACCTACACCTTCCTCAGTGAAAGGGACTCAAAACCCCATATTTCCCGCAGAGGAATATATCTGACTAGTAAGAATCTTAAAACCTATGTATTGATATGTCTCCGTAAGGGAATCAAGTGTGTCTAGACTGGCATAAACATGGCAGCGAGAATCAGATCAAACCCACTATAAAAAGGAATTTCAAAAACAAAACAAAAAAAACTGGGAAATTCTTTACAATTCCTTCAGGGTCAATGATGAAACCTGGAATGACCCTATTTACAATGACAGCTGGATATGGCATAAGGAGGGACACTTGGGACTGAGTCGATTGGTGAGATTGGGTGAGCAAATGCAGACCCTTTAAAGCACAAATGCCTGGCACCCATTCCATGGGTCCCAACTCTCCAGGTTGAAGGGAATATTACTACAGATATAACATGTACGGGAATCCTAGAGAACGGACACACTGTGAATACGAAAGGTTTCTAAAACTCAACGAATAGTCCCTCTCCTGGTGCTCCGGTTTGACTTTCCATCTGCTTTATTATCAACCTCCCAACTTGGAGAGACAGCCCCTTTAACCTCCTGGTTCGCACAGGTTGCCAATTTGGCAGAGGATGAAAGGGAAGAGGGAGAACCAATGAGAGAGTAGCTGTTAGGCATTTGGACGGGCACATATCACTGTAATTTCCCGGCAGGAAGAAGAATTAACCAAAGTCTCAGCCACCCACCGGGAATCAGTATAGATCCTGAACCAAAATTGTGGACTTGCGGTCAGCTCAACAAAAACGAGTGGAAAAATGGAGCTCAGGGGCACAGCAATTCACAAACTGGCCGAGTAATAAAGGACAACTATCGTCCAAAAATCTGTTGAGGGAAGGCAATGAGGCGGACTTGAAAGCGAGGCAGAATAGCAGGAAACAGATTTCAAGAGGTACGTTGGAATCGCCTTTAAAGCACAGGAAGAGGGGCACAACTTCGACAATGATGCACTTGGCCAAAAAGGGCGTATGCGTTTTCTCCTGAATATATTCAGGAGAAAACGCATACGCCCTTTTTGGCCAAGCAAGCAAGCGGGCAATGCAAATCTGCACTACAAAGAAGTATCACTTCCCACCGGTCAAAAGGGACATCCACAAAATGTGTAAAAACCAGAAAGGCAAGACAGGCCCTGGAGAACAGGGAGCCTTGTTATGTTGATGGGCCGGATGTAAATTGCCAACTGCCTCTCTGGAGGAGTGCATTGTGTTCCCTAAAACAAGTAAACAACAGAGCTACAGAGCCAAGGGCACTTCCTGTCTAGGGAATATACCTGGGAAAAACTGAAAATCAATAAGACAGAGCCACCCCAAAATTTAGGGCTGCAGTGCTTACAAGGACCTCAACTTGGGTACACCTTAAATATCCCAGGAAATATAAAAATGGTTCTAAAAATTGTGGTACTTATGTACGATGGAATATCCCTCAGCCATGAAATCAATGTCATAAGACCAGTAGCAGCAAAATGGGTGGATTCAGGTACGATGATTCTAAGTGAAATAGGTCACAAAGAAAAAGAAACTTATCATAAGATATCACTTATGAAGATCCTGTAAACATGGCTACACTTGAACTGAGTTAGGAAAGAGAACAGTGTCTCACATTTAGAAAACACTCTTATGCCTGCTTAAGGGGGAAGGAGAGGTGGGGTGATGCATAAAACCAGAGTTTGATATAAGCACAGGTACAGTTCCAAAAACCAACTATGGAATAGACAAGACCTACACCTTCCTCAGTGAAAGGGACTCAAAACCCCATATTTCCCACAGAGGAATATATCTGACTAGTAAGAATCTTAAAACCTATGTATTGATATGTCTCCGTAAGGGAATCAAGTGTGTCTAGACTGGGATAAATATGGCAGCGAGAATCAGCTCAAACCCACTATAAAAAGGAATTTCAAAAATAAAACAAAAAAACTGGGAAATTCTTTACAATTCCTTCAGGGTCTCTGATGAAACCTGAAATGACCCTATCTACAATGACAGCTGGATGTGGCATAAGGCTGGACACTTGGGACTGAGAGGATTGGTGAGATTGGGTGAGCAAATGCAGACCCTTTAAAGCAATAATGCATGGCACACATTCCATGGGTCCCAACTCTCCAGGTTGAAGGGAATATTACTACAGATATAACATGTACGGGAATCCTAGAGAACGGACACACTGTGAATACGAAAGGCTTCTAAAACTCAACGAATAGTCCCTCTCCTGGTGCTCCGGTTTGACTTTCCATCTGCTTTATTATCAACCTCCCAACTTGGAGAGACAGCCCCTTTAACCTCCTGGTTCGCACAGGTTGCCAATTTGGCAGAGGATGAAAGGGAAGAGGGAGAACCAATGAGAGAGTAGCTGTTAGGCATTTGGACGGGCACATATCACTGCAATTTCCCGGCAGGAAGAAGAATTAACCAAAGTCTCAGCCACCCACCGGGAATCAGTATAGATCCTGAACCAAAATTTTGGACTTGCGGTCAGCTCACCAAAAACGAGTTGAAAAATGGAGCTCAGGGGCACAGCAATTCACAAACTGGCCGAGTAATAAAGAACAACTATCGTCCAAAAATCTGTTGAGGGAAGGCAACGAGGCAGACTTGAAAGCGAGGCAGAATAGCAGGAAACAGATTTCAAGAGGTACGTTGGAATCGCCTTTAAAGCACAGGAAGAGGGGCACAACTTCGACAATGATGCACTTGGTCAAAAAGGGCGTATGCGTTTTCTCCTGAATATATTCAGGAGAAAACGCATACGCCCTTTTTGGCCAAGCAAGCAAGCGGGCAATGCAAATCTGCACTACAAAGAAGTATCACTTCCCACCGGTCAAAAGGGACATCCACAAAATGTGTAAAAACCAGAAAGGCAAGACAGGCCCTGGAGAACAGGGAGCCTTGTTATGCTGATGGGCGGGATGTAAATTGCCAACTGCCTCTCTGGAGGAGTGCATTGTGTTCCCTAAAACAAGTAAACAACAGAGCTACAGAGCCAAGGGCACTTCCAGTCTAGGGAATATACCTTGGGAAAACTGAAAATCAAAAAGACACAGCCACCCCAAAATTTAGGGCTGCACTGCTTACAAGGACCTCAACTTGGGTACACCTTAAATATCCCAGGAAATATAAAAATGGTTCAAAAAATTGTGGTACTTACGTACGATGGAATATCCCTCAGCCATGAAATCAATGTCATAAGACCAGTAGCAGCAAAATGGGTGGATTCAGGTACGATGATTCTAAGTGAAATAAGTCACACAGAAAAAGAAACTTATCATAAGATATCACTTATGAAGATCCTGTAAACATGGCTACACTTGAACTGAGTTAGGAAAGAGAACAGTGTCTCACATTTAGAAAACACTCTTATGCCTGCTTAAGGGGGAAGGAGAGGTGGGGTGATGCATAAAACCAGAGTTTGATATAAGCACAGGTACCGTTCCAAAAACCAACTATGGAATAGACAAGACCTACACCTTCCTCAGTGAAAGGGACTCAAAACCCCATATTTCCCGCAGAGGAATATATCTGACTAGTAAGAATCTTAAAACCTATGTATTGATATGTCTCCGTAAGGGAATCAAGTGTGTCTAGACTGGGATAAATATGGCAGCGAGAATCAGCTCAAACCCACTATAAAAAGGAATTTCAAAAATAAAACAAAAAAACTGGGAAATTCTTTACAATTCCTTCAGGGTCTCTGATGAAACCTGAAATGACCCTATCTACAATGACAGCTGGATGTGGCATAAGGCTGGACACTTGGGACTGAGAGGATTGGTGAGATTGGGTGAGCAAATGCAGACCCTTTAAAGCAATAATGCATGGCACACATTCCATGGGTCCCAACTCTCCAGGTTGAAGGGAATATTACTACAGATATAACATGTACGGGAATCCTAGAGAACGGACACACTGTGAATACGAAAGGCTTCTAAAACTCAACGAATAGTCCCTCTCCTGGTGCTCTGGTTTGACTTTCCATCTGCTTTATTATCAACCTCCCAACTTGGAGAGACAGCCCCTTTAACCTCCTGGTTCGCACAGGTTGCCAATTTGGCAGAGGATGAAAGGGAAGAGGGAGAACCAATGAGAGAGTAGCTGTTAGGCATTTGGACGGGCACATATCACTGCAATTTCCCGGCAGGAAGAAGAATTAACCAAAGTCTCAGCCACCCACCGGGAATCAGTATAGATCCTGAACCAAAATTTTGGACTTGCGGTCAGCTCACCAAAAACGAGTTGAAAAATGGAGCTCAGGGGCACAGCAATTCACAAACTGGCCGAGTAATAAAGAACAACTATCGTCCAAAAATCTGTTGAGGGAAGGCAACGAGGCGGACTTGAAAGCGAGGCAGAATAGCAGGAAACAGATTTCAAGAGGTACGTTGGAATCGCCTTTAAAGCACAGGAAGAGGGGCACAACTTCGACAATGATGCACTTGGCCAAAAAGGGCGTATGCGTTTTCTCCTGAATATATTCAGGAGAAAACGCATACGCCCTTTTTGGCCAAGCAAGCAAGCGGGCAATGCAAATCTGCACTACAAAGAAGTATCACTTCCCAGCGGTCAAAAGGGACATCCACAAAATGTGTAAAAACCAGAAAGGCAAGACAGGCCCTGGAGAACAGGGAGCCTTGTTATGCTGATGGGCGGGATGTAAATTGCCAACTGCCTCTCTGGAGGAGTGCATTGTGTTCCCTAAAACAAGTAAACAACAGAGCTACAGAGCCAAGGGCACTTCCAGTCTAGGGAATATACCTTGGGAAAACTGAAAATCAAAAAGACACAGCCACCCCAAAATTTAGGGCTGCACTGCTTACAAGGACCTCAACTTGGGTACACCTTAAATATCCCAGGAAATATAAAAATGGTTCAAAAAATTGTGGTACTTACGTACGATGGAATATCCCTCAGCCATGAAATCAATGTCATAAGACCAGTAGCAGCAAAATGGGTGGATTCAGGTACGATGATTCTAAGTGAAATAAGTCACACAGAAAAAGAAACTTATCATAAGATATCACTTATGAAGATCCTGTAAACATGGCTACACTTGAACTGAGTTAGGAAAGAGAACAGTGTCTCACATTTAGAAAACACTCTTATGCCTGCTTAAGGGGGAAGGAGAGGTGGGGTGATGCATAAAACCAGAGTTTGATATAAGCACAGGTACCGTTCCAAAAACCAACTATGGAATAGACAAGACCTACACCTTCCTCAGTGAAAGGGACTCAAAACCCCATATTTCCCGCAGAGGAATATATCTGACTAGTAAGAATCTTAAAACCTATGTATTGATATGTCTCCGTAAGGGAATCAAGTGTGTCTAGACTGGGATAAATATGGCAGCGAGAATCAGCTCAAACCCACTATAAAAAGGAATTTCAAAAATAAAACAAAAAAACTGGGAAATTCTTTACAATTCCTTCAGGGTCTCTGATGAAACCTGAAATGACCCTATCTACAATGACAGCTGGATGTGGCATAAGGCTGGACACTTGGGACTGAGAGGATTGGTGAGATTGGGTGAGCAAATGCAGACCCTTTAAAGCAATAATGCATGGCACACATTCCATGGGTCCCAACTCTCCAGGTTGAAGGGAATATTACTACAGATATAACATGTACGGGAATCCTAGAGAACGGACACACTGTGAATACGAAAGGCTTCTAAAACTCAACGAATAGTCCCTCTCCTGGTGCTCCGGTTTGACTTTCCATCTGCTTTATTAGCAACCTCCCAACTTGGAGAGACAGCCCCTTTAACCTCCTGGTTCGCACAGGTTGCCAATTTGGCAGAGGATGAAAGGGAAGAGGGAGAACCAATGAGAGAGTAGCTGTTAGGCATTTGGACGGGCACATATCACTGCAATTTCCCGGCAGGAAGAAGAATTAACCAAAGTCTCAGCCACCCACCGGGAATCAGTATAGATCCTGAACCAAAATTTTGGACTTGCGGTCAGCTCACCAAAAACGAGTTGAAAAATGGAGCTCAGGGGCACAGCAATTCACAAACTGGCCGAGTAATAAAGAACAACTATCGTCCAAAAATCTGTTGAGGGAAGGCAACGAGGCGGACTTGAAAGCGAGGCAGAATAGCAGGAAACAGATTTCAAGAGGTACGTTGGAATCGCCTTTAAAGCACAGGAAGAGGGGCACAACTTCGACAATGATGCACTTGGCCAAAAAGGGCGTATGCGTTTTCTCCTGAATATATTCAGGAGAAAACGCATACGCCCTTTTTGGCCAAGCAAGCAAGCGGGCAATGCAAATCTGCACTACAAAGAAGTATCACTTCCCACCGGTCAAAAGGGACATCCACAAAATGTGTAAAAACCAGAAAGGCAAGACAGGCCCTGGAGAACAGGGAGCCTTGTTATGCTGATGGGCGGGATGTAAATTGCCAACTGCCTCTCTGGAGGAGTGCATTGTGTTCCCTAAAACAAGTAAACAACAGAGCTACAGAGCCAAGGGCACTTCCAGTCTAGGGAATATACCTTGGGAAAACTGAAAATCAAAAAGACACAGCCACCCCAAAATTTAGGGCTGCACTGCTTACAAGGACCTCAACTTGGGTACACCTTAAATATCCCAGGAAATATAAAAATGGTTCAAAAAATTGTGGTACTTACGTACGATGGAATATCCCTCAGCCATGAAATCAATGTCATAAGACCAGTAGCAGCAAAATGGGTGGATTCAGGTACGATGATTCTAAGTGAAATAAGTCACACAGAAAAAGAAACTTATCATAAGATATCACTTATGAAGATCCTGTAAACATGGCTACACTTGAACTGAGTTAGGAAAGAGAACAGTGTCTCACATTTAGAAAACACTCTTATGCCTGCTTAAGGGGGAAGGAGAGGTGGGGTGATGCATAAAACCAGAGTTTGATATAAGCACAGGTACCGTTCCAAAAACCAACTATGGAATAGACAAGACCTACACCTTCCTCAGTGAAAGGGACTCAAAACCCCATATTTCCCGCAGAGGAATATATCTGACTAGTAAGAATCTTAAAACCTATGTATTGATATGTCTCCGTAAGGGAATCAAGTGTGTCTAGACTGGGATAAATATGGCAGCGAGAATCAGCTCAAACCCACTATAAAAAGGAATTTCAAAAATAAAACAAAAAAACTGGGAAATTCTTTACAATTCCTTCAGGGTCTCTGATGAAACCTGAAATGACCCTATCTACAATGACAGCTGGATGTGGCATAAGGCTGGACACTTGGGACTGAGAGGATTGGTGAGATTGGGTGAGCAAATGCAGACCCTTTAAAGCAATAATGCATGGCACACATTCCATGGGTCCCAACTCTCCAGGTTGAAGGGAATATTACTACAGATATAACATGTACGGGAATCCTAGAGAACGGACACACTGTGAATACGAAAGGCTTCTAAAACTCAACGAATAGTCCCTCTCCTGTTGCTCCGGTTTGACTTTCCATCTGCTTTATTATCAACCTCCCAACTTGGAGAGACAGCCCCTTTAACCTCCTGGTTCGCACAGGTTGCCAATTTGGCAGAGGATGAAAGGGAAGAGGGAGAACCAATGAGAGAGTAGCTGTTAGGCATTTGGACGGGCACATATCACTGCAATTTCCCGGCAGGAAGAAGAATTAACCAAAGTCTCAGCCACCCACCGGGAATCAGTATAGATCCTGAACCAAAATTTTGGACTTGCGGTCAGCTCACCAAAAACGAGTTGAAAAATGGAGCTCAGGGGCACAGCAATTCACAAACTGGCCGAGTAATAAAGAACAACTATCGTCCAAAAATCTGTTGAGGGAAGGCAACGAGGCGGACTTGAAAGCGAGGCAGAATAGCAGGAAACAGATTTCAAGAGGTACGTTGGAATCGCCTTTAAAGCACAGGAAGAGGGGCACAACTTCGACAATGATGCACTTGGCCAAAACGGGCGTATGCGTTTTCTCCTGAATATATTCAGGAGAAAACGCATACGCCCTTTTTGGCCAAGCAAGCAAGCAGGCAATGCAAATCTGCACTACAAAGAAGTATCACTTCCCACCGGTCAAAAGGGACATCCACAAAATGTGTAAAAACCAGAAAGGCAAGACAGGCCCTGGAGAACAGGGAGCCTTGTTATGCTGATGGGCGGGATGTAAATTGCCAACTGCCTCTCTGGAGGAGTGCATTGTGTTCCCTAAAACAAGTAAACAACAGAGCTACAGAGCCAAGGGCACTTCCAGTCTAGGGAATATACCTTGGGAAAACTGAAAATCAAAAAGACACAGCCACCCCAAAATTTAGGGCTGCACTGCTTACAAGGACCTCAACTTGGGTACACATTAAATATCCCAGGAAATATAAAAATGGTTCAAAAAATTGTGGTACTTACGTACGATGGAATATCCCTCAGCCATGAAATCAATGTCATAAGACCAGTAGCAGCAAAATGGGTGGATTCAGGTACGATGATTCTAAGTGAAATAAGTCACACAGAAAAAGAAACTTATCATAAGATATCACTTATGAAGATCCTGTAAACATGGCTACACTTGAACTGAGTTAGGAAAGAGAACAGTGTCTCACATTTAGAAAACACTCTTATGCCTGCTTAAGGGGGAAGGAGAGGTGGGGTGATGCATAAAACCAGAGTTTGATATAAGCACAGGTACCGTTCCAAAAACCAACTATGGAATAGACAAGACCTACACCTTCCTCAGTGAAAGGGACTCAAAACCCCATATTTCCCGCAGAGGAATATATCTGACTAGTAAGAATCTTAAAACCTATGTATTGATATGTCTCCGTAAGGGAATCAAGTGTGTCTAGACTGGGATAAATATGGCAGCGAGAATCAGCTCAAACCCACTATAAAAAGGAATTTCAAAAATAAAACAAAAAAACTGGGAAATTCTTTACAATTCCTTCAGGGTCTCTGATGAAACCTGAAATGACCCTATCTACAATGACAGCTGGATGTGGCATAAGGCTGGACACTTGGGACTCAGAGGATTGGTGAGATTGGGTGAGCAAATGCAGACCCTTTAAAGCAATAATGCATGGCACACATTCCATGGGTCCCAACTCTCCAGGTTGAAGGGAATATTACTACAGATATAACATGTACGGGAATCCTAGAGAACGGACACACTGTGAATACGAAATGTTTCTAAAACTCAACGAATAGTCCCTCTCCTGGTGCTCCGGTTTGACTTTCCATCTGCTTTATTATCAACCTCCCAAATTGGAGAGACAGCCCCTTTAACCTCCTGGTTCGCACAGGTTGCCAATTTGGCAGAGGATGAAAGGGAAGAGGGAGAACCAATGAGAGAGTAGCTGTTAGGCATTTGGACGGGCACATATCACTGTAATTTCCCGGCAGGAAGAAGAATTAACCAAAGTCTCAGCCACCCACCGGGAATCAGTATAGATCCTGAACCAAAATTTTGGACTTGCGGTCAGCTCACCAAAAACGAGTTGAAAAATGGAGCTCAGGGGCACAGCAATTCACAAACTGGCCGAGTAATAAAGGACAGCTATCGTCCAAAAATCTGTTGAGGGAAGGCAATGAGGCGGACTTGAAAGCGTGGCAGAATAGCAGGAAACAGATTTCAAGAGGTACGTTGGAATCGCCTTTAAAGCACAGGAAGAGGGGCACAACTTCGACAATGATGCACTTGGCCAAAAAGGGCGTATGCGTTTTCTCCTGAATATATTCAGGAGAAAACGCATACGCCCTTTTTGGCCAAGCAAGCAAGCGGGCAATGCAAATCTGCACTACAAAGAAGTATCACTTCCCACCGGTCAAAAGGGACATCCACAAAATGTGTCAAAACCAGAAAGGCAAGACAGGCCCTGGAGAACAGGGTGCCTTGTTATGCTGATGGGCGGGATGTAAATTGCCAACTGCCTCTCTGGAGGAGTGCATTGTGTTCCCTAAAACAAGTAAACAACAGAGCTACAGAGCCAAGGGCACGTCCAGTCTAGGGAATATACCTTGGGAAAACTGAAAATCAAAAAGACACAGCCACCCCAAAATTTAGGGCTGCACTGCTTACAAGGACCTCAACTTGGGTACACCTTAAATATCCCAGGAAATATAAAAATGGTTCAAAAAATTGTGGTACTTACGTACGATGGAATATCCCTCAGCCATGAAATCAATGTCATAAGACCAGTAGCAGCAAAATGGGTGGATTCAGGTACGATGATTCTAAGTGAAATAAGTCACACAGAAAAAGAAACTTATCATAAGATATCACTTATGAAGATCCTGTAAACATGGCTACACTTGAACTGAGTTAGGAAAGAGAACAGTGTCTCACATTTAGAAAACACTCTTATGCCTGCTTAAGGGGGAAGGAGAGGTGGGGTGATGCATAAAACCAGAGTTTGATATAAGCACAGGTACCGTTCCAAAAACCAACTATGGAATAGACAAGACCTACACCTTCCTCAGTGAAAGGGACTCAAAACCCCATATTTCCCGCAGAGGAATATATCTGACTAGTAAGAATCTTAAAACCTATGTATTGATATGTCTCCGTAAGGGAATCAAGTGTGTCTAGACTGGGATAAATATGGCAGCGAGAATCAGCTCAAACCCACTATAAAAAGGAATTTCAAAAATAAAACAAAAAAACTGGGAAATTCTTTACAATTCCTTCAGGGTCTCTGATGAAACCTGAAATGACCCTATCTACAATGACAGCTGGATGTGGCATAAGGCTGGACACTTGGGACTGAGAGGATTGGTGAGATTGGGTGAGCAAATGCAGACCCTTTAAAGCAATAATGCATGGCACACATTCCATTGGTCCCAACTCTCCAGGTTGAAGGGAATATTACTACAGATATAACATGTACGGGAATCCTAGAGAACGGACACACTGTGAATACGAAAGGCTTCTAAAACTCAACGAATAGACCCTATCCTGGTGCTCCGGTTTGACTTTCCATCTGCTTTATTATCAACCTCCCAACTTGGAGAGACAGCCCCTTTAACCTCCTGGTTCGCACAGGTTGCCAATTTGGCAGAGGATGAAAGGGAAGAGGGAGAACCAATGAGAGAGTAGCTGTTAGGCATTTGGACGGGCACATATCACTGCAATTTCCTGGCAGGAAGAAGAATTAACCAAAGTCTCAGCCACCCACCGGGAATCAGTATAGATCCTGAACCAAAATTTTGGACTTGCGGTCAGCTCACCAAAAACGAGTTGAAAAATGGAGCTCAGGGGCACAGCAATTCACAAACTGGCCGAGTAATAAAGAACAACTATCGTCCAAAAATCTGTTGAGGGAAGGCAACGAGGCGGACTTGAAAGCGAGGCAGAATAGCAGGAAACAGATTTCAAGAGGTACGTTGGAATCGCCTTTAAAGCACAGGAAGAGGGGCACAACTTCGACAATGATGCACTTGGCCAAAAAGGGCGTATGCGTTTTCTCCTGAATATATTCAGGAGAAAACGCATACGCCCTTTTTGGCCAAGCAAGCAAGCGGGCAATGCAAATCTGCACTACAAAGAAGTATCACTTCCCAGCGGTCAAAAGGGACATCCACAAAATGTGTAAAAACCAGAAAGGCAAGACAGGCCCTGGAGAACAGGGAGCCTTGTTATGCTGATGGGCGGGATGTAAATTGCCAACTGCCTCTCTGGAGGAGTGCATTGTGTTCCCTAAAACAAGTAAACAACAGAGCTACAGAGCCAAGGGCACTTCCAGTCTAGGGAATATACCTTGGGAAAACTGAAAATCAAAAAGACACAGCCACCCCAAAATTTAGGGCTGCACTGCTTACAAGGACCTCAACTTGGGTACACCTTAAATATCCCAGGAAATATAAAAATGGTTCAAAAAATTGTGGTACTTACGTACGATGGAATATCCCTCAGCCATGAAATCAATGTCATAAGACCAGTAGCAGCAAAATGGGTGGATTCAGGTACGATGATTCTAAGTGAAATAAGTCACACAGAAAAAGAAACTTATCATAAGATATCACTTATGAAGATCCTGTAAACATGGCTACACTTGAACTGAGTTAGGAAAGAGAACAGTGTCTCACATTTAGAAAACACTCTTATGCCTGCTTAAGGGGGAAGGAGAGGTGGGGTGATGCATAAAACCAGAGTTTGATATAAGCACAGGTACCGTTCCAAAAACCAACTATGGAATAGACAAGACCTACACCTTCCTCAGTGAAAGGGACTCAAAACCCCATATTTCCCGCAGAGGAATATATCTGACTAGTAAGAATCTTAAAACCTATGTATTGATATGTCTCCGTAAGGGAATCAAGTGTGTCTAGACTGGGATAAATATGGCAGCGAGAATCAGCTCAAACCCACTATAAAAAGGAATTTCAAAAATAAAACAAAAAAACTGGGAAATTCTTTACAATTCCTTCAGGGTCTCTGATGAAACCTGAAATGACCCTATCTACAATGACAGCTGGATGTGGCATAAGGCTGGACACTTGGGACTGAGAGGATTGGTGAGATTGGGTGAGCAAATGCAGACCCTTTAAAGCAATAATGCATGGCACACATTCCATGGGTCCCAACTCTCCAGGTTGAAGGGAATATTACTACAGATATAACATGTACGGGAATCCTAGAGAACGGACACACTGTGAATACGAAAGGTTTCTAAAACTCAACGAATAGTCCCTCTCCTGGTGCTCCGGTTTGACTTTCCATCTGCTTTATTATCAACCTCCCAACTTGGAGAGACAGCCCCTTTAACCTCCTGGTTCGCACAGGTTGCCAATTTGGCAGAGGATGAAAGGGAAGAGGGAGAACCAAT
This sequence comes from Hyperoodon ampullatus, assembly GCF_949752795.1. Taxonomy (NCBI): domain Eukaryota; kingdom Metazoa; phylum Chordata; class Mammalia; order Artiodactyla; family Ziphiidae; genus Hyperoodon; species Hyperoodon ampullatus. Next base: position 113,452 of record NW_027640885.1, read on the forward strand.
GAGAGAGTAGCTGTTAGGCATTTGGACGGGCACATATCACTGTAATTTCCCGGCAGGAAGAAGAATTAACCAAAGTCTCAGCCACCCACCGGGAATAAGTATAGATCCTGAACCAAAATTTTGGACTTGCGGTCAGCTCACCAAAAACGAGTTGAAAAATGGAGCTCAGGGGCACAGCAATTCACAAACTGGCCGAGTAATAAAGGACAACTATCGTCCAAAAATCTGTTGAGGGAAGGCAACGAGGCGGACTTGAAAGCGAGGCAGAATAGCAGGAAACAGATTTCAAGAGGTACGTTGGAATCGCCTTTAAAGCACAGGAAGAGGGGCACAACTTCGACAATGATGCACTTGGCCAAAAAGGGCGTATGCGTTTTCTCCTGAATATATTCAGGAGAAAACGCATACGCCCTTTTTGGCCAAGCAAGCAAGCGGGCAATGCAAATCTGCACTACAAAGAAGTATCACTTCCCAGCGGTCAAAAGGGACATCCACAAAATGTGTAAAAACCAGAAAGGCAAGACAGGCCCTGGAGAACAGGGAGCCTTGTTATGCTGATGGGCGGGATGTAAATTGCCAACTGCCTCTCTGGAGGAGTGCATTGTGTTCCCTAAAACAAGTATACAACAGAGCTACAGAGCCAAGGGCACTTCCAGTCTAGGGAATATACCTTGGGAAAACTGAAAATCAAAAAGACACAGCCACCCCAAAATTTAGGGCTGCACTGCTTACAAGGACCTCAACTTGGGTACACCTTAAATATCCCAGGAAATATAAAAATGGTTCAAAAAATTGTGGTACTTACGTACGATGGAATATCCCTCAGCCATGAAATCAATGTCATAAGACCAGTAGCAGCAAAATGGGTGGATTCAGGTACGATGATTCTAAGTGAAATAAGTCACACAGAAAAAGAAACTTATCATAAGATATCACTTATGAAGATCCTGTAAACATGGCTACACTTGAACTGAGTTAGGAAAGAGAACAGTGTCTCACATTTAGAAAACACTCTTATGCCTGCTTAAGGGGGAAGGAGAGGTGGGGTGATGCATAAAATCAGAGTTTGATATAAGCACAGGTACCGTTCCAAAAACCAACTATGGAATAGACAAGACCTACACCTTCCTCAGTGAAAGGGACTCAAAACCCCATATTTCCCGCAGAGGAATATATCTGACTAGTAAGAATCTTAAAACCTATGTATAGATATGTCTCCATAAGGGAATCAAGTGTGTCTAGACTGGGATAAATATGGCAGCGAGAATCAGCTCAAACCCACTATAAAAAGGAATTTCAAAAATAAAACAAAAAAACTGGGAAATTCTTTACAATTCCTTCAGGGTCTCTGATGAAACCTGAAATGACCCTATCTACAATGACAGCTGGATGTGGCATAAGGCTGGACACTTGGGAATGAGAGGATTGGTGAGATTGGGTGAGCAAATGCAGACCCTTTAAAGCAATAATGCATGGCACACATTCCATGGGTCCCAACTCTCCAGGTTGAAGGGAATATTACTACAGATATAACATGTACGGGAATCCTAGAGAACGGACACACTGTGAATACGAAAGGTTTCTAAAACTCAACGAATAGTCCCTCTCCTGGTGCTCCGGTTTGACTTTCCATCTGCTTTATTATCAACCTCCCAACTTGGAGAGACAGCCCCTTTAACCTCCTGGTTCGCACAGGTTGCCAATTTGGCAGAGGATGAAAGGGAAGAGGGAGAACCAATGAGAGAGTAGCTGTTAGGCATTTGGACGGGCACATATCACTGTAATTTCCCGGCAGGAAGAAGAATTAACCAAAGTCTCAGCCACCCACCGGGAATCAGTATAGATCCTGAACCAAAATTTTGGACTTGCGGTCAGCTCACCAAAAACGAGTTGAAAAATGGAGCTCAGGGGCACAGCAATTCACAAACTGGCCGAGTAATAAAGGACAACTATCGTCCAAAAATCTGTTGAGGGAAGGCAACGAGGCGGACTTGAAAGCGAGGCAGAATAGCAGGAAACAGATTTCAAGAGGTACGTTGGAATCGCCTTTAAAGCACAGGAAGAGGGGCACAACTTCGACAATGATGCACTTGGCCAAAAAGGGCGTATGCGTTTTCTCCTGAATATATTCAGGAGAAAACGCATACGCCCTTTTTGGCCAAGCAAGCAAGCGGGCAATGCAAATCTGCACTACAAAGAAGTATCACTTCCCACCGGTCAAAAGGGACATCCACAAAATGTGTAAAAAACAGAAAGGCAAGACAGGCACTGGAGAACAGGGAGCCTTGTTATGCTGATGGGCGGGATGTAAATTGCCAACTGCCTCTCTGGAGGAGTGCATTGTGTTCCCTAAAACAAGTAAACAACAGAGCTACAGAGCCAAGGGCACTTCCAGTCTAGGGAATATACCTTGGGAAAACTGAAAATCAAAAAGACACAGCCACCCCAAAATTTAGGGCTGCACTGCTTACGAGGACCTCAACTTGGGTACACCTTAAATATCCCAGGAAATATAAAAATGGTTCAAAAAATTGTGGTACTTACGTACGATGGAATATCCCTCAGCCATGAAATCAATGTCATAAGACCAGTAGCAGCAAAATGGGTGGATTCAGGTACGATGATTCTAAGTGAAATAAGTCACACAGAAAAAGAAACTTATCATAAGATATCACTTATGAAGATCCTGTAAACATGGCTACACTTGAACTGAGTTAGGAAAGAGAACAGTGTCTCACATTTAGAAAACACTCTTATGCCTGCTTAAGGGGGAAGGAGAGGTGGGGTGATGCATAAAACCAGAGTTTGATATAAGCACAGGTACCGTTCCAAAAACCAACTATGGAATAGACAAGACCTACACCTTCCTCAGTGAAAGGGACTCAAAACCCCATATTTCCCGCAGAGGAATATATCTGACTAGTAAGAATCTTAAAACCTATGTATTGATATGTCTCCGTAAGGGAATCAAGTGTGTCTAGACTGGGATAAATATGGCAGCGAGAATCAGCTCAAACCCACTATAAAAAGGAATTTCAAAAATAAAACAAAAAAACTGGGAAATTCTTTACAATTCCTTCAGGGTCTCTGATGAAACCTGAAATGACCCTATCTACAATGACAGCTGGATGTGGCATAAGGCTGGACACTTGGGACTGAGAGGATTGGTGAGATTGGGTGAGCAAATGCAGACCCTTTAAAGCAATAATGCATGGCACACATTCCATGGGTCCCAACTCTCCAGGTTGAAGGGAATATTACTACAGATATAACATGTACGGGAATCCTAGAGAACGGACACACTGTGAATACGAAAGGCTTCTAAAACTCAACGAATAGTCCCTCTCCTGGTGCTCCGGTTTGACTTTCCATCTGCTTTATTATCAACCTCCCAACTTGGAGAGACAGCCCCTTTAACCTCCTGGTTCGCACAGGTTGCCAATTTGGCAGAGGATGAAAGGGAAGAGGGAGAACCAATGAGAGAGTAGCTGTTAGGCATTTGGACGGGCACATATCACTGCAATTTCCCGGCAGGAAGAAGAATTAACCAAAGTCTCAGCCACCCACCGGGAATCAGTATAGATCCTGAACCAAAATTTTGGACTTGCGGTCAGCTCACCAAAAACGAGTTGAAAAATGGAGCTCAGGGGCACAGCAATTCACAAACTGGCCGAGTAATAAAGAACAACTATCGTCCAAAAATCTGTTGAGGGAAGGCAACGAGGCGGACTTGAAAGCGAGGCAGAATAGCAGGAAACAGATTTCAAGAGGTACGTTGGAATCGCCTTTAAAGCACAGGAAGAGGGGCACAACTTCGACAATGATGCACTTGGCCAAAAAGGGCGTATGCGTTTTCTCCTGAATATATTCAGGAGAAAACGCATACGCCCTTTTTGGCCAAGCAAGCAAGCAGGCAATGCAAATCTGCACTACAAAGAAGTATCACTTCCCACCGGTCAAAAGGGACATCCACAAAATGTGTAAAAACCAGAAAGGCAAGACAGGCCCTGGAGAACAGGGAGCCTTGTTATGCTGATGGGCGGGATGTAAATTGCCAACTGCCTCTCTGGAGGAGTGCATTGTGTTCCCTAAAACAAGTAAACAACAGAGCTACAGAGCCAAGGGCACTTCCAGTCTAGGGAATATACCTTGGGAAAACTGAAAATCAAAAAGACACAGCCACCCCAAAATTTAGGGCTGCACTGCTTACAAGGACCTCAACTTGGGTACACCTTAAATATCCCAGGAAATATAAAAATGGTTCAAAAAATTGTGGTACTTACGTACGATGGAATATCCCTCAGCCATGAAATCAATGTCATAAGACCAGTAGCAGCAAAATGGGTGGATTCAGGTACGATGATTCTAAGTGAAATAAGTCACACAGAAAAAGAAACTTATCATAAGATATCACTTATGAAGATCCTGTAAACATGGCTACACTTGAACTGAGTTAGGAAAGAGAACAGTGTCTCACATTTAGAAAACACTCTTATGCCTGCTTAAGGGGGAAGGAGAGGTGGGGTGATGCATAAAACCAGAGTTTGATATAAGCACAGGTACCGTTCCAAAAACCAACTATGGAATAGACAAGACCTACACCTTCCTCAGTGAAAGGGACTCAAAACCCCATATTTCCCACAGAGGAATATATCTGACTAGTAAGAATCTTAAAACCTATGTATTGATATGTCTCCGTAAGGGAATCAAGTGTGTCTAGACTGGGATAAATATGGCAGCGAGAATCAGCTCAAACCCACTATAAAAAGGAATTTCAAAAATAAAACAAAAAAACTGGGAAATTCTTTACAATTCCTTCAGGGTCTCTGATGAAACCTGAAATGACCCTATCTACAATGACAGCTGGATGTGGCATAAGGCTGGACACTTGGGACTGAGAGGATTGGTGAGATTGGGTGAGCAAATGCAGACCCTTTAAAGCAATAATGCATGGCACACATTCCATGGGTCCCAACTCTCCAGGTTGAAGGGAATATTACTACAGATATAACATGTACGGGAATCCTAGAGAACGGACACACTGTGAATACGAAAGGCTTCTAAAACTCAACGAATAGTCCCTCTCCTGGTGCTCCGGTTTGACTTTCCATCTGCTTTATTATCGACCTCCCAACTTGGAGAGACAGCCCCTTTAACCTCCTGGTTCGCACAGGTTGCCAATTTGGCAGAGGATGAAAGGGAAGAGGGAGAACCAATGAGAGAGTAGCTGTTAGGCATTTGGACGGGCACATATCACTGCAATTTCCCGGCAGGAAGAAGAATTAACCAAAGTCTCAGCCACCCACCGGGAATCAGTATAGATCCTGAACCAAAATTTTGGACTTGCGGTCAGCTCACCAAAAACGAGTTGAAAAATGGAGCTCAGGGGCACAGCAATTCACAAACTGGCCGAGTAATAAAGGACAACTATCGTCCAAAAATCTGTTGAGGGAAGGCAACGAGGCGGACTTGAAAGCGAGGCAGAATAGCAGGAAACAGATTTCAAGAGGTACGTTGGAATCGCCTTTAAAGCACAGGAAGAGGGGCACAACTTCGACAATGATGCACTTGGCCAAAAAGGGCGTATGCGTTTTCTCCTGAATATATTCAGGAGAAAACGCATACGCCCTTTTTGGCCAAGCAAGCAAGCGGGCAATGCAAATCTGCACTACAAAGAAGTATCACTTCCCACCGGTCAAAAGGGACATCCACAAAATGTGTAAAAACCAGAAAGGCAAGACAGGCCCTGGAGAACAGGGAGCCTTGTTATGCTGATGGGCGGGATGTAAATTGCCAACTGCCTCTCTGGAGGAGTGCATTGTGTTCCCTAAAACAAGTAAACAACAGAGCTACAGAGCCAAGGGCACTTCCAGTCTAGGGAATATACCTTGGGAAAACTGAAAATCAAAAAGACACAGCCACCCCAAAATTTAGGGCTGCACTGCTTACAAGGACCTCAACTTGGGTACACCTTAAATATCCCAGGAAATATAAAAATGGTTCAAAAAATTGTGGTACTTACGTACGATGGAATATCCCTCAGCCATGAAATCAATGTCATAAGACCAGTAGCAGCAAAATGGGTGGATTCAGGTACGATGATTCTAAGTGAAATAAGTCACACAGAAAAAGAAACTTATCATAAGATATCACTTATGAAGATCCTGTAAACATGGCTACACTTGAACTGAGTTAGGAAAGAGAACAGTGTCTCACATTTAGAAAACACTCTTATGCCTGCTTAAGGGGGAAGGAGAGGTGGGGTGATGCATAAAACCAGAGTTTGATATAAGCACAGGTACCGTTCCAAAAACCAACTATGGAATAGACAAGACCTACACCTTCCTCAGTGAAAGGGACTCAAAACCCCATATTTCCCGCAGAGGAATATATCTGACTAGTAAGAATCTTAAAACCTATGTATTGATATGTCTCCGTAAGGGAATCAAGTGTGTCTAGACTGGGATAAATATGGCAGCGAGAATCAGCTCAAACCCACTATAAAAAGGAATTTCAAAAATAAAACAAAAAAACTGGGAAATTCTTTACAATTCCTTCAGGGTCTCTGATGAAACCTGAAATGACCCTATCTACAATGACAGCTGGATGTGGCATAAGGCTGGACACTTGGGACTGAGAGGATTGGTGAGATTGGGTGAGCAAATGCAGACCCTTTAAAGCAATAATGCATGGCACACATTCCATGGGTCCCAACTCTCCAGGTTGAAGGGAATATTACTACAGATATAACATGTACGGGAATCCTAGAGAACGGACACACTGTGAATACGAAAGGCTTCTAAAACTCAACGAATAGTCCCTCTCCTGGTGCTCCGGTTTGACTTTCCATCTGCTTTATTATCAACCTCCCAAATTGGAGAGACAGCCCCTTTAACCTCCTGGTTCGCACAGGTTGCCAATTTGGCAGAGGATGAAAGGGAAGAGGGAGAACCAATGAGAGAGTAGCTGTTAGGCATTTGGACGGGCATATATCACTGCAATTTCCCGGCAGGAAGAAGAATTAACCAAAGTCTCAGCCACCCACCGGGAATCAGTATAGATCCTGAACCAAAATTTTGGACTTGCGGTCAGCTCACCAAAAACGAGTTGAAAAATGGAGCTCAGGGGCACAGCAATTCACAAACTGGCCGAGTAATAAAGAACAACTATCGTCCAAAAATCTGTTGAGGGAAGGCAACGAGGCGGACTTGAAAGCGTGGCAGAATAGCAGGAAACAGATTTCAAGAGGTACGTTGGAATCGCCTTTAAAGCACAGGAAGAGGGGCACAACTTCGACAATGATGCACTTGGCCAAAAAGGGCGTATGTGTTTTCTCCTGAATATATTCAGGAGTAAACGCATACGCCCTTTTTGGCCAAGCAAGCAAGCGGGCAATGCAAATCTGCACTACAAAGAAGTATCACTTCCCACCGGTCAAAAGGGACATCCACAAAATGTGTAAAAACCAGAAAGGCAAGACAGGCCCTGGAGAACAGGGAGCCTTGTTATGCTGATGGGCGGGATGTAAATTGCCAACTGCCTCTCTGGAGGAGTGCATTGTGTTCCCTAAATCAAGTAAACAACAGAGCTACAGAGCCAAGGGCACTTCCAGTCTAGGGAATATACCTTGGGAAAACTGAAAATCAAAAAGACACAGCCACCCCAAAATTTAGGGCTGCACTGCTTACAAGGACCTCAACTTGGGTACACCTTAAATATCCCAGGAAATATAAAAATGGTTCAAAAAATTGTGGTACTTACGTACGATGGAATATCCCTCAGCCATGAAATCAATGTCATAAGACCAGTAGCAGCAAAATGGGTGGATTCAGGTACGATGATTCTAAGTGAAATAAGTCACACAGAAAAAGAAACTTATCATAAGATATCACTTATGAAGATCCTGTAAACATGGCTACACTTGAACTGAGTTAGGAAAGAGAACAGTGTCTCACATTTAGAAAACACTCTTATGCCTGCTTAAGGGGGAAGGAGAGGTGGGGTGATGCATAAAACCAGAGTTTGATATAAGCACAGGTACCGTTCCAAAAACCAACTATGGAATAGACAAGACCTACACCTTCCTCAGTGAAAGGGACTCAAAACCCCATATTTCCCACAGAGGAATATATCTGACTAGTAAGAATCTTAAAACCTATGTATTGATATGTCTCCGTAAGGGAATCAAGTGTGTCTAGACTGGGATAAATATGGCAGCGAGAATCAGCTCAAACCCACTATAAAAAGGAATTTCAAAAATAAAACAAAAAAACTGGGAAATTCTTTACAATTCCTTCAGGGTCTCTGATGAAACCTGAAATGACCCTATCTACAATGACGGCTGGATGTGGCATAAGGCTGGACACTTGGGACTGAGAGGATTGGTGAGATTGGGTGAGCAAATGCAGACCCTTTAAAGCAATAATGCATGGCACACATTCCATGGGTCCCAACTCTCCAGGTTGAAGGGAATATTACTACAGATATAACATGTACGGGAATCCTAGAGAACGGACACACTGTGAATACGAAAGGCTTCTAAAACTCAACGAATAGTCCCTCTCCTGGTGCTCCGGTTTGACTTTCCATCTACTTTATTAGCAACCTCCCAACTTGGAGAGACAGCCCCTTTAACCTCCTGGTTCGCACAGGTTGCCAATTTGGCAGAGGATGAAAGGGAAGAGGGAGAACCAATGAGAGAGTAGCTGTTAGGCATTTGGACGGGCACATATCACTGCAATTTCCCGGCAGGAAGAAGAATTAACCAAAGTCTCAGCCACCCACCGGGAATCAGTATAGATCCTGAACCAAAATTTTGGACTTGCGGTCAGCTCACCAAAAACGAGTTGAAAAATGGAGCTCAGGGGCACAGCAATTCACAAACTGGCCGAGTAATAAAGAACAACTATCGCCCAAAAATCTGTTGAGGGAAGGCAACGAGGCGGACTTGAAAGCGAGGCAGAATAGCAGGAAACAGATTTCAAGAGGTACGTTGGAATCGCCTTTAAAGCACAGGAAGAGGGGCACAACTTCGACAATGATGCACTTGGCCAAAAAGGGCGTATGCGTTTTCTCCTGAATATATTCAGGAGAAAACGCATACGCCCTTTTTGGCCAAGCAAGCAAGCGGGCAATGCAAATCTGCACTACAAAGAAGTATCACTTCCCACCGGTCAAAAGGGACATCCACAAAATGTGTAAAAACCAGAAAGGCAAGACAGGCCCTGGAGAACAGGGAGCCTTGTTATGCTGATGGGCGGGATGTAAATTGCCAACTGCCTCTCTGGAGGAGTGCATTGTGTTCCCTAAAACAAGTAAACAACAGAGCTACAGAGCCAAGGGCACTTCCAGTCTAGGGAATATACCTTGGGAAAACTGAAAATCAAAAAGACACAGCCACCCCAAAATTTAGGGCTGCACTGCTTACAAGGACCTCAACTTGGGTACACCTTAAATATCCCAGGAAATATAAAAATGGTTCAAAAAATTGTGGTACTTACGTACGATGGAATATCCCTCAGCCATGAAATCAATGTCATAAGACCAGTAGCAGCAAAATGGGTGGATTCAGGTACGATGATTCTAAGTGAAATAAGTCACACAGAAAAAGAAACTTATCATAAGATATCACTTATGAAGATCCTGTAAACATGGCTACACTTGAACTGAGTTAGGAAAGAGAACAGTGTCTCACATTTAGAAAACACTCTTATGCCTGCTTAAGGGGGAAGGAGAGGTGGGGTGATGCATAAAACCAGAGTTTGATATAAGCACAGGTACCGTTCCAAAAACCAACTATGGAATAGACAAGACCTACACCTTCCTCAGTGAAAGGGACTCAAAACCCCATATTTCCCGCAGAGGAATATATCTGACTAGTAAGAATCTTAAAACCTATGTATTGATATGTCTCCGTAAGGGAATCAAGTGTGTCTAGACTGGGATAAATATGGCAGCGAGAATCAGCTCAAACCCACTATAAAAAGGAATTTCAAAAATAAAACGAAAAAAACTGGGAAATTCTTTACAATTCCTTCAGGGTCTCTGATGAAACCTGAAATGACCCTATCTACAATGACAGCTGGATGTGGCATAAGGCTGGACACTTGGGACTGAGAGGATTGGTGAGATTGGGTGAGCAAATGCAGACCCTTTAAAGCAATAATGCATGGCACACATTCCATGGGTCCCAACTCTCCAGGTTGAAGGGAATATTACTACAGATATAACATGTACGGGAATCCTAGAGAACGGACACACTGTGAATACGAAAGGTTTCTAAAACTCAACGAATAGTCCCTCTCCTGGTGCTCCGGTTTGACTTTCCATCTGCTTTATTATCAACCTCCCAACTTGGAGAGACAGCCCCTTTAACCTCCTGGTTCGCACAGGTTGCCAATTTGGCAGAGGATGAAAGGGAAGAGGGAGAACCAATGAGAGAGTAGCTGTTAGGCATTTGGACGGGCACATATCACTGTAATTTCCCGGCAGGAAGAAGAATTAACCAAAGTCTCAGCCACCCACCGGGAATCAGTATAGATCCTGAACCAAAATTTTGGACTTGCGGTCAGCTCACCAAAAACGAGTTGAAAAATGGAGCTCAGGGGCACAGCAATTCACAAACTGGCCGAGTAATAAAGGACAACTATCGTCCAAAAATCTGTTGAGGGAAGGCAACGAGGCGGACTTGAAAGCGAGGCAGAATAGCAGGAAACAGATTTCAAGAGGTACGTTGGAATCGCCTTTAAAGCACAGGAAGAGGGGCACAACTTCGACAATGATGCACTTGGCCAAAAAGGGCGTATGCGTTTTCTCCTGAATATATTCAGGAGAAAACGCATACGCCCTTTTTGGCCAAGCAAGCAAGCGGGCAATGCAAATCTGCACTACAAAGAAGTATCACTTCCCACCGGTCAAAAGGGACATCCACAAAATGTGTAAAAACCAGAAAGGCAAGACAGGCCCTGGAGAACAGGGAGCCTTGTTATGCTGATGGGCGGGATGTAAATTGCCAACTGCCTCTCTGGAGGAGTGCATTGTGTTCCCTAAAACAAGTAAACAACAGAGCTACAGAGCCAAGGGCACTTCCAGTCTAGGGAATATACCTTGGGAAAACTGAAAATCAAAAAGACACAGCCACCCCAAAATTTAGGGCTGCACTGCTTACAAGGACCTCAACTTGGGTACACCTTAAATATCCCAGGAAATATAAAAATGGTTCAAAAAATTGTGGTACTTACGTACGATGGAATATCCCTCAGCCATGAAATCAATGTCATAAGACCAGTAGCAGCAAAATGGGTGGATTCAGGTACGATGATTCTAAGTGAAATAAGTCACACAGAAAAAGAAACTTATCATAAGATATCACTTATGAAGATCCTGTAAACATGGCTACACTTGAACTGAGTTAGGAAAGAGAACAGTGTCTCACATTTAGAAAACACTCTTATGCCTGCTTAAGGGGGAAGGAGAGGTGGGGTGATGCATAAAACCAGAGTTTGATATAAGCACAGGTACCGTTCCAAAAACCAACTATGGAATAGACAAGACCTACACCTTCCTCAGTGAAAGGGACTCAAAACCCCATATTTCCCGCAGAGGAATATATCTGACTAGTAAGAATCTTAAAACCTATGTATTGATATGTCTCCGTAAGGGAATCAAGTGTGTCTAGACTGGGATAAATATGGCAGCGAGAATCAGCTCAAACCCACTATAAAAAGGAATTTCAAAAATAAAACAAAAAAACTGGGAAATTCTTTACAATTCCTTCAGGGTCTCTGATGAAACCTGAAATGACCCTATCTACAATGACAGCTGGATGTGGCATAAGGCTGGACACTTGGGACTGAGAGGATTGGTGAGATTGGGTGAGCAAATGCAGACCCTTTAAAGCAATAATGCATGGCACACATTCCATGGGTCCCAACTCTCCAGGTTGAAGGGAATATTACTACAGATATAACATGTACGGGAATCCTAGAGAACGGACACACTGTGAATACGAAAGGTTTCTAAAACTCAACGAATAGTCCCTCTCCTGGTGCTCCGGTTTGACTTTCCATCTGCTTTATTATCAACCTCCCAACTTGGAGAGACAGCCCCTTTAACCTCCTGGTTCGCACAGGTTGCCAATTTGGCAGAGGATGAAAGGGAAGAGGGAGAACCAATGAGAGAGTAGCTGTTAGGCATTTGGACGGGCACATATCACTGCAATTTCCCGGCAGGAAGAAGAATTAACCAAAGTCTCAGCCACCCACCGGGAATCAGTATAGATCCTGAACCAAAATTTTGGACTTGCGGTCAGCTCACCAAAAACGAGTTGAAAAATGGAGCTCAGGGGCACAGCAATTCACAAACTGGCCGAGTAATAAAGAACAACTATCGTCCAAAAATCTGTTGAGGGAAGGCAACGAGGCGGACTTGAAAGCGAGGCAGAATAGCAGGAAACAGATTTCAAGAGGTACGTTGGAATCGCCTTTAAAGCACAGGAAGAGGGGCACAACTTCGACAATGATGCACTTGGCCAAAAAGGGCGTATGCGTTTTCTCCTGAATATATTCAGGAGAAAACGCATACGCCCTTTTTGGCCAAGCAAGCAAGCGGGCAATGCAAATCTGCACTACAAAGAAGTATCACTTCCCACCGGTCAAAAGGGACATCCACAAAATGTGTAAAAACCAGAAAGGCAAGACAGGCCCTGGAGAACAGGGAGCCTTGTTATGCTGATGGGCGGGATGTAAATTGCCAACTGCCTCTCTGGAGGAGTGCATTGTGTTCCCTAAAACAAGTAAACAACAGAGCTACAGAGCCAAGGGCACTTCCAGTCTAGGGAATATACCTTGGGAAAACTGAAAATCAAAAAGACACAGCCACCCCAAAATTTAGGGCTGCACTGCTTACAAGGACCTCAACTTGGGTACACCTTAAATATCCCAGGAAATATAAAAATGGTTCAAAAAATTGTGGTACTTACGTACGATGGAATATCCCTCAGCCATGAAATCAATGTCATAAGACCAGTAGCAGCAAAATGGGTGGATTCAGGTACGATGATTCTAAGTGAAATAAGTCACACAGAAAAAGAAACTTATCATAAGATATCACTTATGAAGATCCTGTAAACATGGCTACACTTGAACTGAGTTAGGAAAGAGAACAGTGTCTCACATTTAGAAAATACTCTTATGCCTGCTTAAGGGGGAAGGAGAGGTGGGGTGATGCATAAAACCACAGTTTGATATAAGCACAGGTACCGTTCCAAAAACCAACTATGGAATAGACAAGACCTACACCTTCCTCAGTGAAAGGGACTCAAAACCCCATATTTCCCGCAGAGGAATATATCTGACTAGTAAGAATCTTAAAACCTATGTATTGATATGTCTCCGTAAGGGAATCAAGTGTGTCTATACTGGGATAAATATGGCAGCGAGAATCAGCTCAAACCCACTATAAAAAGGAATTTTAAAAATAAAACAAAAAAACTGGGAAATTCTTTACAATTCCTTCAGGGTCTCTGATGAAACCTGAAATGACCCTATCTACAATGACAGCTGGATGTGGCATAAGGCTGGACACTTGGGACTGAGAGGATTGGTGAGATTGGGTGAGCAAATGCAGACCCTTTAAAGCAATAATGCATGGCACACATTCCATGGGTCCCAACTCTCCAGGTTGAAGGGAATATTACTACAGATATAACATGTACGGGAATCCTAGAGAACGGACACACTGTGAATACGAAAGGTTTCTAAAACTCAACGAATAGTCCCTCTCCTGGTGCTCCGGTTTGACTTTCCATCTGCTTTATTATCAACCTCCCAACTTGGAGAGACAGCCCCTTTAACCTCCTGGTTCGCACAGGTTGCCAATTTGGCAGAGGATGAAAGGGAAGAGGGAGAACCAATGAGAGAGTAGCTGTTAGGCATTTGGACGGGCACATATCACTGTAATTTCCCGGCAGGAAGAAGAATTAACCAAAGTCTCAGCCACCCACCGGGAATCAGTATAGATCCTGAACCAAAATTTTGGACTTGCGGTCAGCTCACCAAAAACGAGTTGAAAAATGGAGCTCAGGGGCACAGCAATTCACAAACTGGCCGAGTAATGAAGGACAACTATCGTCCAAAAATCTGTTGAGGGAAGGCAACGAGGCGGACTTGAAAGCGAGGCAGAATAGCAGGAAACAGATTTCAAGAGGTACGTTGGAATCACCTTTAAAGCACAGGAAGAGGGGCACAACTTCGACAATGATGCACTTGGCCAAAAAGGGCGTATGCGTTTTCTCCTGAATATATTCAGGAGAAAACACATACGCCCTTTTTGGCCAAGCAAGCAAGCGGGCAATGCAAATCTGCACTACAAAGAAGTATCACTTCCCACCGGTCAAAAGGGACATCCACAAAATGTGTAAAAACCAGAAAGGCAAGACAGGCCCTGGAGAACAGGGAGCCTTGTTATGCTGATGGGCGGGATGTAAATTGCCAACTGCCTCTCTGGAGGAGTGCATTGTGTTCCCTAAAACAAGTAAACAACAGAGCTACAGAGCCAAGGGCACTTCCAGTCTAGGGAATATACCTTGGGAAAACTGAAAATCAAAAAGACACAGCCACCCCAAAATTTAGGGCTGCACTGCTTACAAGGACCTCAACTTGGGTACACCTTAAATATCCCAGGAAATATAAAAATGGTTCAAAAAATTGTGGTACTTACGTACGATGGAATATCCCTCAGCCATGAAATCAATGTCATAAGACCAGTAGCAGCAAAATGGGTGGATTCAGGTACGATGATTCTAAGTGAAATAAGTCACACAGAAAAAGAAACTTATCATAAGATATCACTTATGAAGATCCTGTAAACATGGCTACACTTGAACTGAGTTAGGAAAGAGAACAGTGTCTCACATTTAGAAAACACTCTTATGCCTGCTTAAGGGGGAAGGAGAGGTGGGGTGATGCATAAAACCAGAGTTTGATATAAGCACAGGTACCGTTCCAAAAACCAACTATGGAATAGACAAGACCTACACCTTCCTCAGTGAAAGGGACTCAAAACCCCATATTTCCCGCAGAGGAATATATCTGACTAGTAAGAATCTTAAAACCTATGTATTGATATGTCTCCGTAAGGGAATCAAGTGTGTCTAGACTGGGATAAATATGGCAGCGAGAATCAGCTCAAACCCACTATAAAAAGGAATTTCAAAAATAAAACAAAAAAACTGGGAAATTCTTTACAATTCCTTCAGGGTCTCTGATGAAACCTGAAATGACCCTATCTACAATGACAGCTGGATGTGGCATAAGGCTGGACACTTGGGACTGAGAGGATTGGTGAGATTGGGTGAGCAAATGCAGACCCTTTAAAGCAATAATGCATGGCACACATTCCATGGGTCCCAACTCTCCAGGTTGAAGGGAATATTACTACAGATATAACATGTACGGGAATCCTAGAGAACGGACACACTGTGAATACGAAAGGTTTCTAAAACTCAACGAATAGTCCCTCTCCTGGTGCTCCGGTTTGACTTTCCATCTGCTTTATTATCAACCTCCCAACTTGGAGAGACAGCCCCTTTAACCTCCTGGTTCGCACAGGTTGCCAATTTGGCAGAGGATGAAAGGGAAGAGGGAGAACCAATGAGAGAGTAGCTGTTAGGCATTTGGACGGGCACATATCACTGTAATTTCCCGGCAGGAAGAAGAATTAACCAAAGTCTCAGCCACCCACTGGGAATCAGTATAGATCCTGAACCAAAATTTTGGACTTGCGGTCAGCTCACCAAAAACGAGTTGAAAAATGGAGCTCAGGGGCACAGCAATTCACAAACTGGCCGAGTAATAAAGGACAACTATCGTCCAAAAATCTGTTGAGGGAAGGCAACGAGGCGGACTTGAAAGCGAGGCAGAATAGCAGGAAACAGATTTCAAGAGGTACGTTGGAATCGCCTTTAAAGCACAGGAAGAGGGGCACAACTTCGACAAAGATGCACTTGGCCAAAAAGGGCGTATGCGTTTTCTCCTGAATATATTCAGGAGAAAACGCATACGCCCTTTTTGGCCAAGCAAGCAAGCGGGCAATGCAAATCTGCACTACAAAGAAGTATCACTTCCCACCGGTCAAAAGGGACATCCACAAAATGTGTAAAAACCAGAAAGGCAAGACAGGCCCTGGAGAACAGGGAGCCTTGTTATGCTGATGGGCGGGATGTAAATTGCCAACTGCCTCTCTGGAGGAGTGCATTGTGTTCCCTAAAACAAGTAAACAACAGAGCTACAGAGCCAAGGGCACTTCCAGTCTAGGGAATATACCTTGGGAAAACTGAAAATCAAAAAGACACAGCCACCCCAAAATTTAGGGCTGCACTGCTTACAAGGACCTCAACTTGGGTACACCTTAAATATCCCAGGAAATATAAAAATGGTTCAAAAAATTGTGGTACTTACGTACGATGGAATATCCCTCAGCCATGAAATCAATGTCATAAGACCAGTAGCAGCAAAATGGGTGGATTCAGGTACGATGATTCTAAGTGAAATAAGTCACACAGAAAAAGAAACTTATCATAAGATATCACTTATGAAGATCCTGTAAACATGGCTACACTTGAACTGAGTTAGGAAAGAGAACAGTGTCTCACATTTAGAAAACACTCTTATGCCTGCTTAAGGGGGAAGGAGAGGTGGGGTGATGCATAAAACCAGAGTTTGATATAAGCACAGGTACCGTTCCAAAAACCAACTATGGAATAGACAAGACCTACACCTTCCTCAGTGAAAGGGACTCAAAACCCCATATTTCCCGCAGAGGAATATATCTGACTAGTAAGAATCTTAAAACCTATGTATTGATATGTCTCCGTAAGGGAATCAAGTGTGTCTATACTGGGATAAATATGGCAGCGAGAATCAGCTCAAACCCACTATAAAAAGGAATTTTAAAAATAAAACAAAAAAACTGGGAAATTCTTTACAATTCCTTCAGGGTCTCGGATGAAACCTGAAATGACCCTATCTACAATGACAGCTGGATGTGGCATAAGGCTGGACACTTGGGACTGAGAGGATTGGTGAGATTGGGTGAGCAAATGCAGACCCTTTAAAGCAATAATGCATGGCACACATTCCATGGGTCCCAACTCTCCAGGTTGAAGGGAATATTACTACAGATATAACATGTACGGGAATCCTAGAGAACGGACACACTGTGAATACGAAAGGTTTCTAAAACTCAACGAATAGTCCCTCTCCTGGTGCTCCGGTTTGACTTTCCATCTGCTTTATTATCAACCTCCCAACTTGGAGAGACAGCCCCTTTAACCTCCTGGTTCGCACAGGTTGCCAATTTGGCAGAGGATGAAAGGGAAGAGGGAGAACCAATGAGAGAGTAGCTGTTAGGCATTTGGACGGGCACATATCACTGTAATTTCCCGGCAGGAAGAAGAATTAACCAAAGTCTCAGCCACCCACCGGGAATCAGTATAGATCCTGAACCAAAATTTTGGACTTGCGGTCAGCTCACCAAAAACGAGTTGAAAAATGGAGCTCAGGGGAACAGCCATTCACAAACTGGCCGAGTAATGAAGGACAACTATCGTCCAAAAATCTGTTGAGGGAAGGCAACGAGGCGGACTTGAAAGCGAGGCAGAATAGCAGGAAACAGATTTCAAGAGGTACGTTGGAATCACCTTTAAAGCACAGGAAGAGGGGCACAACTTCGACAATGATGCACTTGGCCAAAAAGGGCGTATGCGTTTTCTCCTGAATATATTCAGGAGAAAACACATACGCCCTTTTTGGCCAAGCAAGCAAGCGGGCAATGCAAATCTGCACTACAAAGAAGTATCACTTCCCACCGGTCAAAAGGGACATCCACAAAATGTGTAAAAACCAGAAAGGCAAGACAGGCCCTGGAGAACAGGGAGCCTTGTTATGCTGATGGGCGGGATGTAAATTGCTAACTGCCTCTCTGGAGGAGTGCATTGTGTTCCCTAAAACAAGTAAACAACAGAGCTACAGAGCCAAGGGCACTTCCAGTCTAGGGAATATACCTTGGGAAAACTGAAAATCAAAAAGACACAGCCACCCCAAAATTTAGGGCTGCACTGCTTACAAGGACCTCAACTTGGGTACACCTTAAATATCCCAGGAAATATAAAAATGGTTCAAAAAATTGTGGTACTTACGTACGATGGAATATCCCTCAGCCATGAAATCAATGTCATAAGACCAGTAGCAGCAAAATGGGTGGATTCAGGTACGATGATTCTAAGTGAAATAAGTCACACAGAAAAAGAAACTTATCATAAGATATCACTTATGAAGATCCTGTAAACATGGCTACACTTGAACTGAGTTAGGAAAGAGAACAGTGTCTCACATTTAGAAAACACTCTTATGCCTGCTTAAGGGGGAAGGAGAGGTGGGGTGATGCATAAAACCAGAGTTTGATATAAGCACAGGTACCGTTCCAAAAACCAACTATGGAATAGACAAGACCTACACCTTCCTCAGTGAAAGGGACTCAAAACCCCATATTTCCCGCAGAGGAATATATCTGACTAGTAAGAATCTTAAAACCTATGTATTGATATGTCTCCGTAAGGGAATCAAGTGTGTCTAGACTGGGATAAATATGGCAGCGAGAATCAGCTCAAACCCACTATAAAAAGGAATTTCAAAAATAAAACAAAAAAACTGGGAAATTCTTTACAATTCCTTCAGGGTCTCTGATGAAACCTGAAATGACCCTATCTACAATGACAGCTGGATGTGGCATAAGGCTGGACACTTGGGACTGAGAGGATTGGTGAGATTGGGTGAGCAAATGCAGACCCTTTAAAGCAATAATGCATGGCACACATTCCATGGGTCCCAACTCTCCAGGTTGAAGGGAATATTACTACAGATATAACATGTACGGGAATCCTAGAGAACGGACACACTGTGAATACGAAAGGTTTCTAAAACTCAACGAATAGTCCCTCTCCTGGTGCTCCGGTTTGACTTTCCATCTGCTTTATTATCAACCTCCCAACTTGGAGAGACAGCCCCTTTAACCTCCTGGTTCGCACAGGTTGCCAATTTGGCAGAGGATGAAAGGGAAGAGGGAGAACCAATGAGAGAGTAGCTGTTAGGCATTTGGACGGGCACATATCACTGCAATTTCCCGGCAGGAAGAAGAATTAACCAAAGTCTCAGCCACCCACCGGGAATCAGTATAGATCCTGAATCAAAATTTTGGACTTGCGGTCAGCTCACCAAAAACGAGTTGAAAAATGGAGCTCAGGGGCACAGCAATTCACAAACTGGCCGAGTAACAAAGAACAACTATCGTCCAAAAATCTGTTGAGGGAAGGCAACGAGGCGGACTTGAAAGCGAGGCAGAATAGCAGGAAACAGATTTCAAGAGGTACGTTGGAATCGCCTTTAAAGCACAGGAAGAGGGGCACAACTTCGACAATGATGCACTTGGCCAAAAAGGGCATATGCGTTTTCTCCTGAATATATTCAGGAGAAAACGCATACGCCCTTTTTGGCCAAGCAAGCAAGCAGGCAATGCAAATCTGCACTACAAAGAAGTATCACTTCCCACCGGTCAAAAGGGACATCCACAAAATGTGTAAAAACCAGAAAGGCAAGACAGGCCCTGGAGAACAGGGAGCCTTGTTATGCTGATGGGCGGGATGTAAATTGCCAACTGCCTCTCTGGAGGAGTGCATTGTGTTCCCTAAAACAAGTAAACAACAGAGCTACAGAGCCAAGGGCACTTCCAGTCTAGGGAATATACCTTGGGAAAACTGAAAATCAAAAAGACACAGCCACCCCAAAATTTAGGGCTGCACTGCTTACAAGGACCTCAACTTGGGTACACCTTAAATATCCCAGGAAATATGAAAATGGTTCAAAAAATTGTGGTACTTACGTACGATGGAATATCCCTCAGCCATGAAATCAATGTCATAAGACCAGTAGCAGCAAAATGGGTGGATTCAGGTACGATGATTCTAAGTGAAATAAGTCACACAGAAAAAGAAACTTATCATAAGATATCACTTATGAAGATCCTGTAAACATGGCTACACTTGAACTGAGTTAGGAAAGAGAACAGTGTCTCACATTTAGAAAACACTCTTATGCCTGCTTAAGGGGGAAGGAGAGGTGGGGTGATGCATAAAACCAGAGTTTGATATAAGCACAGGTACCGTTCCAAAAACCAACTATGGAATAGACAAGACCTACACCTTCCTCAGTGAAAGGGACTCAAAACCCCATATTTCCCGCAGAGGAATATATCTGACTAGTAAGAATCTTAAAACCTATGTATTGATATGTCTCCGTAAGGGAATCAAGTGTGTCTAGACTGGGATAAATATGGCAGCGAGAATCAGCTCAAACCCACTATAAAAAGGAATTTCAAAAATAAAACAAAAAAACTGGGAAATTCCTTACAATTCCTTCAGGGTCTCTGATGAAACCTGAAATGACCCTATCTACAATGACAGCTGGATGTGGCATAAGGCTGGACACTTGGGACTGAGAGGATTGGTGAGATTGGGTGAGCAAATGCAGACCCTTTAAAGCAATAATGCCTGGCACCCATTCCATGGGTCCCAACTCTCCAGGTTGAAGGGAATATTACTACAGATATAACATGTACGGGAATCCTAGAGAACGGACACACTGTGAATACGAAAGGTTTCTAAAACTCAACGAATAGTCCCTCTCCTGGTGCTCCGGTTTGACTTTCCATCTGCTTTATTATCAGCCTCCCAACTTGGAGAGACAGCCCCTTTAACCTCCTGGTTCGCACAGGTTGCCAATTTGGCAGAGGATGAAAGGGAAGAGGGAGAACCAATGAGAGAGTAGCTGTTAGGCATTTGGACGGGCACATATCACTGCAATTTCCCGGCAGGAAGAAGAATTAACCAAAGTCTCAGCCACCCACCGGGAATCAGTATAGATCCTGAATCAAAATTTTGGACTTGCGGTCAGCTCACCAAAAACGAGTTGAAAAATGGAGCTCAGGGGCACAGCAATTCACAAACTGGCCGAGTAACAAAGAACAACTATCGTCCAAAAATCTGTTGAGGGAAGGCAACGAGGCGGACTTGAAAGCGAGGCAGAATAGCAGGAAACAGATTTCAAGAGGTACGTTGGAATCGCCTTTAAAGCACAGGAAGAGGGGCACAACTTCGACAATGATGCACTTGGCCAAAAAGGGCATATGCGTTTTCTCCTGAATATATTCAGGAGAAAACGCATACGCCCTTTTTGGCCAAGCAAGCAAGCAGGCAATGCAAATCTGCACTACAAAGAAGTATCACTTCCCACCGGTCAAAAGGGACATCCACAAAATGTGTAAAAACCAGAAAGGCAAGACAGGCCCTGGAGAACAGGGAGCCTTGTTATGCTGATGGGCGGGATGTAAATTGCCAACTGCCTCTCTGGAGGAGTGCATTGTGTTCCCTAAAACAAGTAAACAACAGAGCTACAGAGCCAAGGGCACTTCCAGTCTAGGGAATATACCTTGGGAAAACTGAAAATCAAAAAGACACAGCCACCCCAAAATTTAGGGCTGCACTGCTTACAAGGACCTCAACTTGGGTACACCTTAAATATCCCAGGAAATATGAAAATGGTTCAAAAAATTGTGGTACTTACGTACGATGGAATATCCCTCAGCCATGAAATCAATGTCATAAGACCAGTAGCAGCAAAATGGGTGGATTCAGGTACGATGATTCTAAGTGAAATAAGTCACACAGAAAAAGAAACTTATCATAAGATATCACTTATGAAGATCCTGTAAACATGGCTACACTTGAACTGAGTTAGGAAAGAGAACAGTGTCTCACATTTAGAAAACACTCTTATGCCTGCTTAAGGGGGAAGGAGAGGTGGGGTGATGCATAAAACCACAGTTTGATATAAGCACAGGTACCGTTCCAAAAACCAACTATGGAATAGACAAGACCTACACCTTCCTCAGTGAAAGGGACTCAAAACCCCATATTTCCCGCAGAGGAATATATCTGACTAGTAAGAATCTTAAAACCTATGTATTGATATGTCTCCGTAAGGGAATCAAGTGTGTCTAGACTGGGATAAATATGGCAGCGAGAATCAGCTCAAACCCACTATAAAAAGGAATTTCAAAAATAAAACAAAAAAACTGGGAAATTCTTTACAATTCCTTCAGGGTCTCTGATGAAACCTGAAATGACCCTATCTACAATGACAGCTGGATGTGGCATAAGGCTGGACACTTGGGACTGAGAGGATTGGTGAGATTGGGTGAGCAAATGCAGACCCTTTAAAGCAATAATGCATGGCACACATTCCATGGGTCCCAACTCTCCAGGTTGAAGGGAATATTACTACAGATATAACATGTACGGGAATCCTAGAGAACGGACACACTGTGAATACGAAAGGCTTCTAAAACTCAATGAATAGTCCCTCTCCTGGTGCTCCGGTTTGACTTTCCATCTGCTTTATTATCAACCTCCCAACTTGGAGAGACAGCCCCTTTAACCTCCTGGTTCGCACAGGTTGCCAATTTGGCAGAGGATGAAAGGGAAGAGGGAGAACCAATGAGAGAGTAGCTGTTAGGCATTTGGACGGGCACATATCACTGCAATTTCCCGGCAGGAAGAAGAATTAACCAAAGTCTCAGCCACCCACCGGGAATCAGTATAGATCCTGAACCAAAATTTTGGACTTGCGGTCAGCTCACCAAAAACGAGTTGAAAAATGGAGCTCAGGGGCACAGCAATTCACAAACTGGCCGAGTAATAAAGAACAACTATCGTCCAAAAATCTGTTGAGGGAAGGCAACGAGGCGGACTTGAAAGCGAGGCAGAATAGCAGGAAACAGATTTCAAGAGGTACGTTGGAATCGCCTTTAAAGCACAGGAAGAGGGGCACAACTTCGACAATGATGCACTTGGCCAAAAAGGGCGTATGCGTTTTCTCCTGAATATATTCAGGAGAAAACGCATACGCCCTTTTTGGCCAAGCAAGCAAGCGGGCAATGCAAATCTGCACTACAAAGAAGTATCACTTCCCACCGGTCAAAAGGGACATCCACAAAATGTGTAAAAACCAGAAAGGCAAGACAGGCCCTGGAGAACAGGGAGCCTTGTTATGCTGATGGGCGGGATGTAAATTGCCAACTGCCTCTCTGGAGGAGTGCATTGTGTTCCCTAAAACAAGTAAACAACAGAGCTACAGAGCCAAGGGCACTTCCAGTCTAGGGAATATACCTTGGGAAAACTGAAAATCAAAAAGACACAGCCACCCCAAAATTTAGGGCTGCACTGCTTACAAGGACCTCAACTTGGGTACACCTTAAATATCCCAGGAAATATAAAAATGGTTCAAAAAATTGTGGTACTTACGTACGATGGAATATCCCTCAGCCATGAAATCAATGTCATAAGACCAGTAGCAGCAAAATGGGTGGATTCAGGTACGATGATTCTAAGTGAAATAAGTCACACAGAAAAAGAAACTTATCATAAGATATCACTTATGAAGATCCTGTAAACATGGCTACACTTGAACTGAGTTAGGAAAGAGAACAGTGTCTCACATTTAGAAAATACTCTTATGCCTGCTTAAGGGGGAAGGAGAGGTGGGGTGATGCATAAAACCAGAGTTTGATATAAGCACAGGTACCGTTCCAAAAACCAACTATGGAATAGACAAGACCTACACCTTCCTCAGTGAAAGGGACTCAAAACCCCATATTTCCCGCAGAGGAATATATCTGACTAGTAAGAATCTTAAAACCTATGTATTGATATGTCTCCGTAAGGGAATCAAGTGTGTCTAGACTGGGATAAATATGGCAGCGAGAATCAGCTCAAACCCACTATAAAAAGGAATTTTAAAAATAAAACAAAAAAACTGGGAAATTCTTTACAATTCCTTCAGGGTCTCGGATGAAACCTGAAATGACCCTATCTACAATGACAGCTGGATGTGGCATAAGGCTGGACACTTGGGACTGAGAGGATTGGTGAGATTGGGTGAGCAAATGCAGACCCTTTAAAGCAATAATGCATGGCACACATTCCATGGGTCCCAACTCTCCAGGTTGAAGGGAATATTACTACAGATATAACATGTACGGGAATCCTAGAGAACGGACACACTGTGAATACGAAAGGTTTCTAAAACTCAACGAATAGTCCCTCTCCTGGTGCTCCAGTTTGACTTTCCATCTGCTTTATTATCAACCTCCCAACTTGGAGAGACAGCCCCTTTAACCTCCTGGTTCGCACAGGTTGCCAATTTGGCAGAGGATGAAAGGGAAGAGGGAGAACCAATGAGAGAGTAGCTGTTAGGCATTTGGACGGGCACATATCACTGTAATTTCCCGGCAGGAAGAAGAATTAACCAAAGTCTCAGCCACCCACCGGGAATCAGTATAGATCCTGAACCAAAATTTTGGACTTGCGGTCAGCTCACCAAAAACGAGTTGAAAAATGGAGCTCAGGGGCACAGCAATTCACAAACTGGCCGAGTAAGAAAGGACAACTATCGTCCAAAAATCTGTTGAGGGAAGGCAACGAGGTGGACTTGAAAGCGAGGCAGAATAGCAGGAAACAGATTTCAAGAGGTACGTTGGAATCGCCTTTAAAGCACAGGAAGAGGGGCACAACTTCGACAATGATGCACTTGGCCAAAAAGGGCGTATGCGTTTTCTCCTGAATATATTCAGGAGAAAACGCATACGCCCTTTTTGGCCAAGCAAGCAAGCGGGCAATGCAAATCTGCACTACAAAGAAGTATCACTTCCCACCGGTCAAAAGGGACATCCACAAAATGTGTAAAAACCAGAAAGGCAAGACAGGCCCTGGAGAACAGGGAGCCTTGTTATGCTGATGGGCGGGATGTAAATTGCCAACTGCCTCTCTGGAGGAGTGCATTGTGTTCCCTAAAACAAGTAAACAACAGAGCTACAGAGCCAAGGGCACTTCCAGTCTAGGGAACATACCTTGGGAAAACTGAAAATCAAAAAGACACAGCCACCCCAAAATTTAGGGCTGCACTGCTTACAAGGACCTCAACTTGGGTACACCTTAAATATCCCAGGAAATATAAAAATGGTTCAAAAAATTGTGGTACTTACGTACGATGGAATATCCCTCAGCCATGAAATCAATGTCATAAGACCAGTAGCAGCAAAATGGGTGGATTCAGGTACGATGATTCTAAGTGAAATAAGTCACACAGAAAAAGAAACTTATCATAAGATATCACTTATGAAGATCCTGTAAACATGGCTACACTTGAACTGAGTTAGGAAAGAGAACAGTGTCTCACATTTAGAAAACACTCTTATGCCTGCTTAAGGGGGAAGGAGAGGTGGGGTGATGCATAAAACCAGAGTTTGATATAAGCACAGGTACCGTTCCAAAAACCAACTATGGAATAGACAAGACCTACACCTTCCTCAGTGAAAGGGACTCAAAACCCCATATTTCCCGCAGAGGAATATATCTGACTAGTAAGAATCTTAAAACCTATGTATTGATATGTCTCCGTAAGGGAATCAAGTGTGTCTAGACTGGGATAAATATGGCAGCGAGAATCAGCTCAAACCCACTATAAAAAGGAATTTCAAAAATAAAACAAAAAAACTGGGAAATTCTTTACAATTCCTTCAGGGTCTCTGATGAAACCTGAAATGACCCTATCTACAATGACAGCTGGATGTGGCATAAGGCTGGACACTTGGGACTGAGAGGATTGGTGAGATTGGGTGAGCAAATGCAGACCCTTTAAAGCAATAATGCATGGCACACATTCCATGGGTCCCAACTCTCCAGGTTGAAGGGAATATTACTACAGATATAACATGTACGGGAATCCTAGAGAACGGACACACTGTGAATACGAAAGGCTTCTAAAACTCAATGAATAGTCCCTCTCCTGGTGCTCCGGTTTGACTTTCCATCTGCTTTATTATCAACCTCCCAACTTGGAGAGACAGCCCCTTTAACCTCCTGGTTCGCACAGGTTGCCAATTTGGCAGAGGATGAAAGGGAAGAGGGAGAACCAATGAGAGAGTAGCTGTTAGGCATTTGGACGGGCACATATCACTGCAATTTCCTGGCAGGAAGAAGAATTAACCAAAGTCTCAGCCACCCACCGGGAATCAGTATAGATCCTGAACCAAAATTTTGGACTTGCGGTCAGCTCACCAAAAACGAGTTGAAAAATGGAGCTCAGGGGCACAGCAATTCACAAACTGGCCGAGTAATAAAGAACAACTATCGTCCAAAAATCTGTTGAGGGAAGGCAACGAGGCGGACTTGAAAGCGAGGCAGAATAGCAGGAAACAGATTTCAAGAGGTACGTTGGAATCGCCTTTAAAGCACAGGAAGAGGGGCACAACTTCGACAATGATGCACTTGGCCAAAAAGGGCGTATGCGTTTTCTCCTGAATATATTCAGGAGAAAACGCATACGCCCTTTTTGGCCAAGCAAGCAAGCAGGCAATGCAAATCTGCACTACAAAGAAGTATCACTTCCCACCGGTCAAAAGGGACATCCACAAAATGTGTAAACACCAGAAAGGGAAGACAGGCCCTGGAGAACAGGGAGCCTTGTTATGCTGATGGGCGGGATGTAAATTGCCAACTGCCTCTCTGGAGGAGTGCATTGTGTTCCCTAAAACAAGTAAACAACAGAGCTACAGAGCCAAGGGCACTTCCAGTCTAGGGAATATACCTTGGGAAAACTGAAAATCAAAAAGACACAGCCACCCCAAAATTTAGGGCTGCACTGCTTACAAGGACCTCAACTTGGGTACACCTTAAATATCCCAGGAAATATAAAAATGGTTCAAAAAATTGTGGTACTTACGTACGATGGAATATCCCTCAGCCATGAAATCAATGTCATAAGACCAGTAGCAGCAAAATGGGTGGATTCAGGTACGATGATTCTAAGTGAAATAAGTCACACAGAAAAAGAAACTTATCATAAGATATCACTTATGAAGATCCTGTAAACATGGCTACACTTGAACTGAGTTAGGAAAGAGAACAGTGTCTCACATTTAGAAAACACTCTTATGCCTGCTTAAGGGGGAAGGAGAGGTGGGGTGATGCATAAAACCAGAGTTTGATATAAGCACAGGTACCGTTCCAAAAACCAACTATGGAATAGACAAGACCTACACCTTCCTCAGTGAAAGGGACTCAAAACCCCATATTTCCCGCAGAGGAATATATCTGACTAGTAAGAATCTTAAAACCTATGTATTGATATGTCTCCATAAGGGAATCAAGTGTGTCTAGACTGGGATAAATATGGCAGCGAGAATCAGCTCAAACCCACTATAAAAAGGAATTTCAAAAATAAAACAAAAAAACTGGGAAATTCTTTACAATTCCTTCAGGGTCTCTGATGAAACCTGAAATGACCCTATCTACAATGACAGCTGGATGTGGCATAAGGCTGGACACTTGGGACTGAGAGGATTGGTGAGATTGGGTGAGCAAATGCAGACCCTTTAAAGCAATAATGCATGGCACACATTCCATGGGTCCCAACTCTCCAGGTTGAAGGGAATATTACTACAGATATAACATGTACGGGAATCCTAGAGAACGGACACACTGTGAATACGAAAGGTTTCTAAAACTCAACGAATAGTCCCTCTCCTGGTGCTCCGGTTTGACTTTCCATCTGCTTTATTATCAACCTCCCAACTTGGAGAGACAGCCCCTTTAACCTCCTGGTTCGCACAGGTTGCCAATTTGGCAGAGGATGAAAGGGAAGAGGGAGAACCAATGAGAGAGTAGCTGTTAGGCATTTGGACGGGCACATATCACTGTAATTTCCCGGCAGGAAGAAGAATTAACCAAAGTCTCAGCCACCCACTGGGAATCAGTATAGATCCTGAACCAAAATTTTGGACTTGCGGTCAGCTCACCAAAAACGAGTTGAAAAATGGAGCTCAGGGGCACAGCAATTCACAAACTGGCCGAGTAATAAAGGACAACTATCGTCCAAAAATCTGTTGAGGGAAGGCAACGAGGCGGACTTGAAAGCGAGGCAGAATAGCAGGAAACAGATTTCAAGAGGTACGTTGGAATCGCCTTTAAAGCACAGGAAGAGGGGCACAACTTCGACAATGATGCACTTGGCCAAAAAGGGCGTATGCGTTTTCTCCTGAATATATTCAGGAGAAAACGCATACGCCCTTTTTGGCCAAGCAAGCAAGCGGGCAATGCAAATCTGCACTACAAAGAAGTATCACTTCCCACCGGTCAAAAGGGACATCCACAAAATGTGTAAAAACCAGAAAGGCAAGACAGGCCCTGGAGAACAGGGAGCCTTGTTATGCTGATGGGCGGGATGTAAATTGCCAACTGCCTCTCTGGAGGAGTGCATTGTGTTCCCTAAAACAAGTAAACAACAGAGCTACAGAGCCAAGGGCACTTCCAGTCTAGGGAATATACCTTGGGAAAACTGAAAATCAAAAAGACACAGCCACCCCAAAATTTAGGGCTGCACTGCTTACAAGGACCTCAACTTGGGTACACCTTAAATATCCCAGGAAATATAAAAATGGTTCAAAAAATTGTGGTACTTACGTACGATGGAATATCCCTCAGCCATGAAATCAATGTCATAAGACCAGTAGCAGCAAAATGGGTGGATTCAGGTACGATGATTCTAAGTGAAATAAGTCACACAGAAAAAGAAACTTATCATAAGATATCACTTATGAAGATCCTGTAAACATGGCTACACTTGAACTGAGTTAGGAAAGAGAACAGTGTCTCACATTTAGAAAACACTCTTATGCCTGCTTAAGGGGGAAGGAGAGGTGGGGTGATGCATAAAACCAGAGTTTGATATAAGCACAGGTACCGTTCCAAAAACCAACTATGGAATAGACAAGACCTACACCTTCCTCAGTGAAAGGGACTCAAAACCCCATATTTCCCGCAGAGGAATATATCTGACTAGTAAGAATCTTAAAACCTATGTATTGATATGTCTCCGTAAGGGAATCAAGTGTGTCTAGACTGGGATAAATATGGCAGCGAGAATCAGCTCAAACCCACTATAAAAAGGAATTTCAAAAATAAAACAAAAAAACTGGGAAATTCTTTACAATTCCTTCAGGGTCTCTGATGAAACCTGAAATGACCCTATCTACAATGACAGCTGGATGTGGCATAAGGCTGGACACTTGGGACTGAGAGGATTGGTGAGATTGGGTGAGCAAATGCAGACCCTTTAAAGCAATAATGCATGGCACACATTCCATGGGTCCCAACTCTCCAGGTTGAAGGGAATATTACTACAGATATAACATGTACGGGAATCCTAGAGAACGGACACACTGTGAATACGAAAGGCTTCTAAAACTCAACGAATAGTCCCTCTCCTGGTGCTCCAGTTTGACTTTCCATCTGCTTTATTATCAACCTCCCAACTTGGAGAGACAGCCCCTTTAACCTCCTGGTTCGCACAGGTTGCCAATTTGGCAGAGGATGAAAGGGAAGAGGGAGAACCAATGAGAGAGTAGCTGTTAGGCATTTGGACGGGCACATATCACTGCAATTTCCCGGCAGGAAGAAGAATTAACCAAAGTCTCAGCCACCCACCGGGAATCAGTATAGATCCTGAACCAAAATTTTGGACTTGCGGTCAGCTCACCAAAAACGAGTTGAAAAATGGAGCTCAGGGGCACAGCAATTCACAAACTGGCCGAGTAATAAAGAACAACTATCGTCCAAAAATCTGTTGAGGGAAGGCAACGAGGCGGACTTGAAAGCGAGGCAGAATAGCAGGAAACAGATTTCAAGAGGTACGTTGGAATCGCCTTTAAAGCACAGGAAGAGGGGCACAACTTCGACAATGATGCACTTGGCCAAAAAGGGCGTATGCGTTTTCTCCTGAATATATTCAGGAGAAAACGCATACGCCCTTTTTGGCCAAGCAAGCAAGCGGGCAATGCAAATCTGCACTACAAAGAAGTATCACTTCCCACCGGTCAAAAGGGACATCCACAAAATGTGTAAAAACCAGAAAGGCAAGACAGGCCCTGGAGAACAGGGAGCCTTGTTATGCTGATGGGCGGGATGTAAATTGCCAACTGCCTCTCTGGAGGAGTGCATTGTGTTCCCTAAAACAAGTAAACAACAGAGCTACAGAGCCAAGGGCACTTCCAGTCTAGGGAATATACCTTGGGAAAACTGAAAATCAAAAAGACACAGCCACCCCAAAATTTAGGGCTGCACTGCTTACAAGGACCTCAACTTGGGTACACCTTAAATATCCCAGGAAATATAAAAATGGTTCAAAAAATTGTGGTACTTACGTACGATGGAATATCCCTCAGCCATGAAATCAATGTCATAAGACCAGTAGCAGCAAAATGGGTGGATTCAGGTACGATGATTCTAAGTGAAATAAGTCACACAGAAAAAGAAACTTATCATAAGATATCACTTATGAAGATCCTGTAAACATGGCTACACTTGAACTGAGTTAGGAAAGAGAACAGTGTCTCACATTTAGAAAACACTCTTATGCCTGCTTAAGGGGGAAGGAGAGGTGGGGTGATGCATAAAACCAGAGTTTGATATAAGCACAGGTACCGTTCCAAAAACCAACTATGGAATAGACAAGACCTACACCTTCCTCAGTGAAAGGGACTCAAAACCCCATATTTCCCGCAGAGGAATATATCTGACTAGTAAGAATCTTAAAACCTATGTATTGATATGTCTCCATAAGGGAATCAAGTGTGTCTAGACTGGGATAAATATGGCAGCGAGAATCAGCTCAAACCCACTATAAAAAGGAATTTCAAAAATAAAACAAAAAAACTGGGAAATTCTTTACAATTCCTTCAGGGTCTCTGATGAAACCTGAAATGACCCTATCTACAATGACAGCTGGATGTGGCATAAGGCTGGACACTTGGGACTGAGAGGATTGGTGAGATTGGGTGAGCAAATGCAGACCCTTTAAAGCAATAATGCATGGCACACATTCCATGGGTCCCAACTCTCCAGGTTGAAGGGAATATTACTACAGATATAACATGTACGGGAATCCTAGAGAACGGACACACTGTGAATACGAAAGGCTTCTAAAACTCAACGAATAGTCCCTCTCCTGGTGCTCCAGTTTGACTTTCCATCTGCTTTATTATCAACCTCCCAACTTGGAGAGACAGCCCCTTTAACCTCCTGGTTCGCACAGGTTGCCAATTTGGCAGAGGATGAAAGGGAAGAGGGAGAACCAATGAGAGAGTAGCTGTTAGGCATTTGGACGGGCACATATCACTGCAATTTCCCGGCAGGAAGAAGAATTAACCAAAGTCTCAGCCACCCACCGGGAATCAGTATAGATCCTGAACCAAAATTTTGGACTTGCGGTCAGCTCACCAAAAACGAGTTGAAAAATGGAGCTCAGGGGCACAGCAATTCACAAACTGGCCGAGTAATAAAGAACAACTATCGTCCAAAAATCTGTTGAGGGAAGGCAACGAGGCGGACTTGAAAGCGAGGCAGAATAGCAGGAAACAGATTTCAAGAGGTACGTTGGAATCGCCTTTAAAGCACAGGAAGAGGGGCACAACTTCGACAATGATGCACTTGGCCAAAAAGGGCGTATGCGTTTTCTCCTGAATATATTCAGGAGAAAACGCATACGCCCTTTTTGGCCAAGCAAGCAAGCAGGCAATGCAAATCTGCACTACAAAGAAGTATCACTTCCCACCGGTCAAAAGGGACATCCACAAAATGTGTAAAAACCAGAAAGGCAAGACAGGCCCTGGAGAACAGGGAGCCTTGTTATGCTGATGGGCGGGATGTAAATTGCCAACTGCCTCTCTGGAGGAGTGCATTGTGTTCCCTAAAACAAGTAAACAACAGAGCTACAGAGCCAAGGGCACTTCCAGTCTAGGGAATATACCTTGGGAAAACTGAAAATCAAAAAGACACAGCCACCCCAAAATTTAGGGCTGCACTGCTTACAAGGACCTCAACTTGGGTACACCTTAAATATCCCAGGAAATATAAAAATGGTTCAAAAAATTGTGGTACTTACGTACGATGGAATATCCCTCAGCCATGAAATCAATGTCATAAGACCAGTAGCAGCAAAATGGGTGGATTCAGGTACGATGATTCTAAGTGAAATAAGTCACACAGAAAAAGAAACTTATCATAAGATATCACTTATGAAGATCCTGTAAACATGGCTACACTTGAACTGAGTTAGGAAAGAGAACAGTGTCTCACATTTAGAAAACACTCTTATGCCTGCTTAAGGGGGAAGGAGAGGTGGGGTGATGCATAAAACCAGAGTTTGATATAAGCACAGGTACCGTTCCAAAAACCAACTATGGAATAGACAAGACCTACACCTTCCTCAGTGAAAGGGACTCAAAACCCCATATTTCCCGCAGAGGAATATATCTGACTAGTAAGAATCTTAAAACCTATGTATTGATATGTCTCCATAAGGGAATCAAGTGTGTCTAGACTGGGATAAATATGGCAGCGAGAATCAGCTCAAACCCACTATAAAAAGGAATTTCAAAAATAAAACAAAAAAACTGGGAAATTCTTTACAATTCCTTCAGGGTCTCTGATGAAACCTGAAATGACCCTATCTACAATGACAGCTGGATGTGGCATAAGGCTGGACACTTGGGACTGAGAGGATTGGTGAGATTGGGTGAGCAAATGCAGACCCTTTAAAGCAATAATGCATGGCACACATTCCATGGGTCCCAACTCTCCAGGTTGAAGGGAATATTACTACAGATATAACATGTACGGGAATCCTAGAGAACGGACACACTGTGAATACGAAAGTCTTCTAAAACTCAACGAATAGTCCCTCTCCTGGTGCTCCGGTTTGACTTTCCATCTGCTTTATTATCAACCTCCCAACTTGGAGAGACAGCCCCTTTAACCTCCTGGTTCGCACAGGTTGCCAATTTGGCAGAGGATGAAAGGGAAGAGGGAGAACCAATGAGAGAGTAGCTGTTAGGCATTTAGACGGGCACATATCACTGCAATTTCCCGGCAGGAAGAAGAATTAACCAAAGTCTCAGCCACCCACCGGGAATCAGTATAGATCCTGAACCAAAATTTTGGACTTGCGGTCAGCTCACCAAAAACGAGTTGAAAAATGGAGCTCAGGGGCACAGCAATTCACAAACTGGCCGAGTAATAAAGAACAACTATCGTCCAAAAATCTGTTGAGGGAAGGCAACGAGGCGGACTTGAAAGCGAGGCAGAATAGCAGGAAACAGATTTCAAGAGGTACGTTGGAATCGCCTTTAAAGCACAGGAAGAGGGGCACAACTTCGACAATGATGCACTTGGCCAAAAAGGGCGTATGCGTTTTCTCCTGAATATATTCAGGAGAAAACGCATACGCCCTTTTTGGCCAAGCAAGCAAGCGGGCAATGCAAATCTGCACTACAAAGAAGTATCACTTCCCACCGGTCAAAAGGGACATCCACAAAATGTGTAAAAACCAGAAAGGCAAGACAGGCCCTGGAGAACAGGGAGCCTTGTTATGCTGATGGGCGGGATGTAAATTGCCAACTGCCTCTCTGGAGGAGTGCATTGTGTTCCCTAAAACAAGTAAACAACAGAGCTACAGAGCCAAGGGCACTTCCAGTCTAGGGAATATACCTTGGGAAAACTGAAAATCAAAAAGACACAGCCACCCCAAAATTTAGGGCTGCACTGCTTACAAGGACCTCAACTTGGGTACACCTTAAATATCCCAGGAAATATAAAAATGGTTCAAAAAATTGTGGTACTTACGTACGATGGAATATCCCTCAGCCATGAAATCAATGTCATAAGACCAGTAGCAGCAAAATGGGTGGATTCAGGTACGATGATTCTAAGTGAAATAAGTCACACAGAAAAAGAAACTTATCATAAGATATCACTTATGAAGATCCTGTAAACATGGCTACACTTGAACTGAGTTAGGAAAGAGAACAGTGTCTCACATTTAGAAAACACTCTTATGCCTGCTTAAGGGGGAAGGAGAGGTGGGGTGATGCATAAAACCAGAGTTTGATATAAGCACAGGTACCGTTCCAAAAACCAACTATGGAATAGACAAGACCTACACCTTCCTCAGTGAAAGGGACTCAAAACCCCATATTTCCCGCAGAGGAATATATCTGACTAGTAAGAATCTTAAAACCTATGTATTGATATGTCTCCATAAGGGAATCAAGTGTGTCTAGACTGGGATAAATATGGCAGCGAGAATCAGCTCAAACCCACTATAAAAAGGAATTTCAAAAATAAAACAAAAAAACTGGGAAATTCTTTACAATTCCTTCAGGGTCTCTGATGAAACCTGAAATGACCCTATCTACAATGACAGCTGGATGTGGCATAAGGCTGGACACTTGGGACTGAGAGGATTGGTGAGATTGGGTGAGCAAATGCAGACCCTTTAAAGCAATAATGCATGGCACACATTCCATGGGTCCCAACTCTCCAGGTTGAAGGGAATATTACTACAGATATAACATGTACGGGAATCCTAGAGAACGGACACACTGTGAATACGAAAGGTTTCTAAAACTCAACGAATAGTCCCTCTCCTGGTGCTCCGGTTTGACTTTCCATCTGCTTTATTATCAACCTCCCAACTTGGAGAGACAGCCCCTTTAACCTCCTGGTTCGCACAGGTTGCCAATTTGGCAGAGGATGAAAGGGAAGAGGGAGAACCAATGAGAGAGTAGCTGTTAGGCATTTGGACGGGCACATATCACTGTAATTTCCCGGCAGGAAGAAGAATTAACCAAAGTCTCAGCCACCCACCGGGAATCAGTATAGATCCTGAACCAAAATTTTGGACTTGCGGTCAGCTCACCAAAAACGAGTTGAAAAATGGAGCTCAGGGGCACAGCAATTCACAAACTGGCCGAGTAATAAAGGACAACTATCGTCCAAAAATCTGTTGAGGGAAGGCAACGAGGCGGACTTGAAAGCGAGGCAGAATAGCAGGAAACAGATTTCAAGAGGTACGTTGGAATCGCCTTTAAAGCACAGGAAGAGGGGCACAACTTCGACAATGATGCACTTGGCCAAAAAGGGCGTATGCGTTTTCTCCTGAATATATTCAGGAGAAAACGCATACGCCCTTTTTGGCCAAGCAAGCAAGCGGGCAATGCAAATCTGCACTACAAAGAAGTATCACTTCCCACCGGTCAAAAGGGACATCCACAAAATGTGTAAAAACCAGAAAGGCAAGACAGGCCCTGGAGAACAGGGAGCCTTGTTATGCTGATGGGCGGGATGTAAATTGCCAACTGCCTCTCTGGAGGAGTGCATTGTGTTCCCTAAAACAAGTAAACAACAGAGCTACAGAGCCAAGGGCACTTCCAGTCTAGGGAATATACCTTGGGAAAACTGAAAATCAAAAAGACACAGCCACCCCAAAATTTAGGGCTGCACTGCTTACAAGGACCTCAACTTGGGTACACCTTAAATATCCCAGGAAATATAAAAATG
This sequence comes from Hyperoodon ampullatus, assembly GCF_949752795.1. Taxonomy (NCBI): domain Eukaryota; kingdom Metazoa; phylum Chordata; class Mammalia; order Artiodactyla; family Ziphiidae; genus Hyperoodon; species Hyperoodon ampullatus. Next base: position 149,015 of record NW_027640885.1, read on the forward strand.
GTTCAAAAAATTGTGGTACTTACGTACGATGGAATATCCCTCAGCCATGAAATCAATGTCATAAGACCAGTAGCAGCAAAATGGGTGGATTCAGGTACGATGATTCTAAGTGAAATAAGTCACACAGAAAAAGAAACTTATCATAAGATATCACTTATGAAGATCCTGTAAACATGGCTACACTTGAACTGAGTTAGGAAAGAGAACAGTGTCTCACATTTAGAAAACACTCTTATGCCTGCTTAAGGGGGAAGGAGAGGTGGGGTGATGCATAAAACCAGAGTTTGATATAAGCACAGGTACCGTTCCAAAAACCAACTATGGAATAGACAAGACCTACACCTTCCTCAGTGAAAGGGACTCAAAACCCCATATTTCCCGCAGAGGAATATATCTGACTAGTAAGAATCTTAAAACCTATGTATTGATATGTCTCCGTAAGGGAATCAAGTGTGTCTAGACTGGGATAAATATGGCAGCGAGAATCAGCTCAAACCCACTATAAAAAGGAATTTCAAAAATAAAACAAAAAAACTGGGAAATTCTTTACAATTCCTTCAGGGTCTCTGATGAAACCTGAAATGACCCTATCTACAATGACAGCTGGATGTGGCATAAGGCTGGACACTTGGGACTGAGAGGATTGGTGAGATTGGGTGAGCAAATGCAGACCCTTTAAAGCAATAATGCATGGCACACATTCCATGGGTCCCAACTCTCCAGGTTGAAGGGAATATTACTACAGATATAACATGTACGGGAATCCTAGAGAACGGACACACTGTGAATACGAAAGGCTTCTAAAACTCAACGAATAGTCCCTCTCCTGGTGCTCCGGTTTGACTTTCCATCTGCTTTATTATCAACCTCCCAACTTGGAGAGACAGCCCCTTTAACCTCCTGGTTCGCACAGGTTGCCAATTTGGCAGAGGATGAAAGGGAAGAGGGAGAACCAATGAGAGAGTAGCTGTTAGGCATTTGGACGGGCACATATCACTGCAATTTCCCGGCAGGAAGAAGAATTAACCAAAGTCTCAGCCACCCACCGGGAATCAGTATAGATCCTGAACCAAAATTTTGGACTTGCGGTCAGCTCACCAAAAACGAGTTGAAAAATGGAGCTCAGGGGCACAGCAATTCACAAACTGGCCGAGTAATAAAGAACAACTATCGTCCAAAAATCTGTTGAGGGAAGGCAACGAGGCGGACTTGAAAGCGAGGCAGAATAGCAGGAAACAGATTTCAAGAGGTACGTTGGAATCGCCTTTAAAGCACAGGAAGAGGGGCACAACTTCGACAATGATGCACTTGGCCAAAAAGGGCGTATGCGTTTTCTCCTGAATATATTCAGGAGAAAACGCATACGCCCTTTTTGGCCAAGCAAGAAAGCGGGCAATGCAAATCTGCACTACAAAGAAGTATCACTTCCCACCGGTCAAAAGGGACATCCACAAAATGTGTAAAAACCAGAAAGGCAAGACAGGCCCTGGAGAACAGGGAGCCTTGTTATGCTGATGGGCGGGATGTAAATTGCCAACTGCCTCTCTGGAGGAGTGCATTGTGTTCCCTAAAACAAGTAAACAACAGAGCTACAGAGCCAAGGGCACTTCCAGTCTAGGGAATATACCTTGGGAAAACTGAAAATCAAAAAGACACAGCCACCCCAAAATTTAGGGCTGCACTGCTTACAAGGACCTCAACTTGGGTACACCTTAAATATCCCAGGAAATATAAAAATGGTTCAAAAAATTGTGGTACTTACGTACGATGGAATATCCCTCAGCCATGAAATCAATGTCATAAGACCAGTAGCAGCAAAATGGGTGGATTCAGGTACGATGATTCTAAGTGAAATAAGTCACAGAGAAAAAGAAACTTATCATAAGATATCACTTATGAAGATCCTGTAAACATGGCTACACTTGAACTGAGTTAGGAAAGAGAACAGTGTCTCACATTTAGAAAACACTCTTATGCCTGCTTAAGGGGGAAGGAGAGGTGGGGTGATGCATAAAACCAGAGTTTGATATAAGCACAGGTACCGTTCCAAAAACCAACTATGGAATAGACAAGACCTACACCTTCCTCAGTGAAAGGGACTCAAAACCCCATATTTCCCGCAGAGGAATATATCTGACTAGTAAGAATCTTAAAACCTATGTATTGATATGTCTCCGTAAGGGAATCAAGTGTGTCTAGACTGGGATAAATATGGCAGCGAGAATCAGCTCAAACCCACTATAAAAAGGAATTTCAAAAATAAAACAAAAAAACTGGGAAATTCTTTACAATTCCTTCAGGGTCTCTGATGAAACCTGAAATGACCCTATCTACAATGACAGCTGGATGTGGCATAAGGCTGGACACTTGGGACTGAGAGGATTGGTGAGATTGGGTGAGCAAATGCAGACCCTTTAAAGCAATAATGCATGGCACACATTCCATGGGTCCCAACTCTCCAGGTTGAAGGGAATATTACTACAGATATAACATGTACGGGAATCCTAGAGAACGGACACACTGTGAATACGAAAGGCTTCTAAAACTCAACGAATAGTCCCTCTCCTGGTGCTCCGGTTTGACTTTCCATCTGCTTTATTAGCAACCTCCCAACTTGGAGAGACAGCCCCTTTAACCTCCTGGTTCGCACAGGTTGCCAATTTGGCAGAGGATGAAAGGGAAGAGGGAGAACCAATGAGAGAGTAGCTGTTAGGCATTTGGACGGGCACATATCACTGCAATTTCCCGGCAGGAAGAAGAATTAACCAAAGTCTCAGCCACCCACCGGGAATCAGTATAGATCCTGAACCAAAATTTTGGACTTGCGGTCAGCTCACCAAAAACGAGTTGAAAAATGGAGCTCAGGGGCACAGCAATTCACAAACTGGCCGAGTAATAAAGAACAACTATCGTCCAAAAATCTGTTGAGGGAAGGCAACGAGGCGGACTTGAAAGCGAGGCAGAATAGCAGGAAACAGATTTCAAGAGGTACGTTGGAATCGCCTTTAAAGCACAGGAAGAGGGGCACAACTTCGACAATGATGCACTTGGCCAAAAAGGGCGTATGCGTTTTCTCCTGAATATATTCAGGAGAAAACGCATACGCCCTTTTTGGCCAAGCAAGCAAGCGGGCAATGCAAATCTGCACTACAAAGAAGTATCACTTCCCACCGGTCAAAAGGGACATCCACAAAATGTGTAAAAACCAGAAAGGCAAGACAGGCCCTGGAGAACAGGGAGCCTTGTTATGCTGATGGGCGGGATGTAAATTGCCAACTGCCTCTCTGGAGGAGTGCATTGTGTTCCCTAAAACAAGTAAACAACAGAGCTACAGAGCCAAGGGCACTTCCAGTCTAGGGAATATACCTTGGGAAAACTGAAAATCAAAAAGACACAGCCACCCCAAAATTTAGGGCTGCACTGCTTACAAGGACCTCAACTTGGGTACACCTTAAATATCCCAGGAAATATAAAAATGGTTCAAAAAATTGTGGTACTTACGTACGATGGAATATCCCTCAGCCATGAAATCAATGTCATAAGACCAGTAGCAGCAAAATGGGTGGATTCAGGTACGATGATTCTAAGTGAAATAAGTCACACAGAAAAAGAAACTTATCATAAGATATCACTTATGAAGATCCTGTAAACATGGCTACACTTGAACTGAGTTAGGAAAGAGAACAGTGTCTCACATTTAGAAAACACTCTTATGCCTGCTTAAGGGGGAAGGAGAGGTGGGGTGATGCATAAAACCAGAGTTTGATATAAGCACAGGTACCGTTCCAAAAACCAACTATGGAATAGACAAGACCTACACCTTCCTCAGTGAAAGGGACTCAAAACCCCATATTTCCCGCAGAGGAATATATCTGACTAGTAAGAATCTTAAAACCTATGTATTGATATGTCTCCGTAAGGGAATCAAGTGTGTCTAGACTGGGATAAATATGGCAGCGAGAATCAGCTCAAACCCACTATAAAAAGGAATTTCAAAAATAAAACAAAAAAACTGGGAAATTCTTTACAATTCCTTCAGGGTCTCTGATGAAACCTGAAATGACCCTATCTACAATGACAGCTGGATGTGGCATAAGGCTGGACACTTGGGACTGAGAGGATTGGTGAGATTGGGTGAGCAAATGCAGACCCTTTAAAGCAATAATGCATGGCACACATTCCATGGGTCCCAACTCTCCAGGTTGAAGGGAATATTACTACAGATATAACATGTACGGGAATCCTAGAGAACGGACACACTGTGAATACGAAAGGCTTCTAAAACTCAACGAATAGTCCCTCTCCTGGTGCTCCGGTTTGACTTTCCATCTGCTTTATTATCAACCTCCCAACTTGGAGAGACAGCCCCTTTAACCTCCTGGTTCGCACAGGTTGCCAATTTGGCAGAGGATGAAAGGGAAGAGGGAGAACCAATGAGAGAGTAGCTGTTAGGCATTTGGACGGGCACATATCACTGCAATTTCCCGGCAGGAAGAAGAATTAACCAAAGTCTCAGCCACCCACCGGGAATCAGTATAGATCCTGAACCAAAATTTTGGACTTGCGGTCAGCTCACCAAAAACGAGTTGAAAAATGGAGCTCAGGGGCACAGCAATTCACAAACTGGCCGAGTAATAAAGAACAACTATCGTCCAAAAATCTGTTGAGGGAAGGCAACGAGGCGGACTTGAAAGCGAGGCAGAATAGCAGGAAACAGATTTCAAGAGGTACGTTGGAATCGCCTTTAAAGCACAGGAAGAGGGGCACAACTTCGACAATGATGCACTTGGCCAAAACGGGCGTATGCGTTTTCTCCTGAATATATTCAGGAGAAAACGCATACGCCCTTTTTGGCCAAGCAAGCAAGCAGGCAATGCAAATCTGCACTACAAAGAAGTATCACTTCCCACCGGTCAAAAGGGACATCCACAAAATGTGTAAAAACCAGAAAGGCAAGACAGGCCCTGGAGAACAGGGAGCCTTGTTATGCTGATGGGCGGGATGTAAATTGCCAACTGCCTCTCTGGAGGAGTGCATTGTGTTCCCTAAAACAAGTAAACAACAGAGCTACAGAGCCAAGGGCACTTCCAGTCTAGGGAATATACCTTGGGAAAACTGAAAATCAAAAAGACACAGCCACCCCAAAATTTAGGGCTGCACTGCTTACAAGGACCTCAACTTGGGTACACCTTAAATATCCCAGGAAATATAAAAATGGTTCAAAAAATTGTGGTACTTACGTACGATGGAATATCCCTCAGCCATGAAATCAATGTCATAAGACCAGTAGCAGCAAAATGGGTGGATTCAGGTACGATGATTCTAAGTGAAATAAGTCACACAGAAAAAGAAACTTATCATAAGATATCACTTATGAAGATCCTGTAAACATGGCTACACTTGAACTGAGTTAGGAAAGAGAACAGTGTCTCACATTTAGAAAACACTCTTATGCCTGCTTAAGGGGGAAGGAGAGGTGGGGTGATGCATAAAACCAGAGTTTGATATAAGCACAGGTACCGTTCCAAAAACCAACTATGGAATAGACAAGACCTACACCTTCCTCAGTGAAAGGGACTCAAAACCCCATATTTCCCGCAGAGGAATATATCTGACTAGTAAGAATCTTAAAACCTATGTATTGATATGTCTCCGTAAGGGAATCAAGTGTGTCTAGACTGGGATAAATATGGCAGCGAGAATCAGCTCAAACCCACTATAAAAAGGAATTTCAAAAATAAAACAAAAAAACTGGGAAATTCTTTACAATTCCTTCAGGGTCTCTGATGAAACCTGAAATGACCCTATCTACAATGACAGCTGGATGTGGCATAAGGCTGGACACTTGGGACTCAGAGGATTGGTGAGATTGGGTGAGCAAATGCAGACCCTTTAAAGCAATAATGCATGGCACACATTCCATGGGTCCCAACTCTCCAGGTTGAAGGGAATATTACTACAGATATAACATGTACGGGAATCCTAGAGAACGGACACACTGTGAATACGAAATGTTTCTAAAACTCAACGAATAGTCCCTCTCCTGGTGCTCCGGTTTGACTTTCCATCTGCTTTATTATCAACCTCCCAAATTGGAGAGACAGCCCCTTTAACCTCCTGGTTCGCACAGGTTGCCAATTTGGCAGAGGATGAAAGGGAAGAGGGAGAACCAATGAGAGAGTAGCTGTTAGGCATTTGGACGGGCACATATCACTGTAATTTCCCGGCAGGAAGAAGAATTAACCAAAGTCTCAGCCACCCACCGGGAATCAGTATAGATCCTGAACCAAAATTTTGGACTTGCGGTCAGCTCACCAAAAACGAGTTGAAAAATGGAGCTCAGGGGCACAGCAATTCACAAACTGGCCGAGTAATAAAGGACAGCTATCGTCCAAAAATCTGTTGAGGGAAGGCAATGAGGCGGACTTGAAAGCGTGGCAGAATAGCAGGAAACAGATTTCAAGAGGTACGTTGGAATCGCCTTTAAAGCACAGGAAGAGGGGCACAACTTCGACAATGATGCACTTGGCCAAAAAGGGCGTATGCGTTTTCTCCTGAATATATTCAGGAGAAAACGCATACGCCCTTTTTGGCCAAGCAAGCAAGCGGGCAATGCAAATCTGCACTACAAAGAAGTATCACTTCCCACCGGTCAAAAGGGACATCCACAAAATGTGTCAAAACCAGAAAGGCAAGACAGGCCCTGGAGAACAGGGTGCCTTGTTATGCTGATGGGCGGGATGTAAATTGCCAACTGCCTCTCTGGAGGAGTGCATTGTGTTCCCTAAAACAAGTAAACAACAGAGCTACAGAGCCAAGGGCACGTCCAGTCTAGGGAATATACCTTGGGAAAACTGAAAATCAAAAAGACACAGCCACCCCAAAATTTAGGGCTGCACTGCTTACAAGGACCTCAACTTGGGTACACCTTAAATATCCCAGGAAATATAAAAATGGTTCAAAAAATTGTGGTACTTACGTACGATGGAATATCCCTCAGCCATGAAATCAATGTCATAAGACCAGTAGCAGCAAAATGGGTGGATTCAGGTACGATGATTCTAAGTGAAATAAGTCACACAGAAAAAGAAACTTATCATAAGATATCACTTATGAAGATCCTGTAAACATGGCTACACTTGAACTGAGTTAGGAAAGAGAACAGTGTCTCACATTTAGAAAACACTCTTATGCCTGCTTAAGGGGGAAGGAGAGGTGGGGTGATGCATAAAACCAGAGTTTGATATAAGCACAGGTACCGTTCCAAAAACCAACTATGGAATAGACAAGACCTACACCTTCCTCAGTGAAAGGGACTCAAAACCCCATATTTCCCGCAGAGGAATATATCTGACTAGTAAGAATCTTAAAACCTATGTATTGATATGTCTCCGTAAGGGAATCAAGTGTGTCTAGACTGGGATAAATATGGCAGCGAGAATCAGCTCAAACCCACTATAAAAAGGAATTTCAAAAATAAAACAAAAAAACTGGGAAATTCTTTACAATTCCTTCAGGGTCTCTGATGAAACCTGAAATGACCCTATCTACAATGACAGCTGGATGTGGCATAAGGCTGGACACTTGGGACTGAGAGGATTGGTGAGATTGGGTGAGCAAATGCAGACCCTTTAAAGCAATAATGCATGGCACACATTCCATTGGTCCCAACTCTCCAGGTTGAAGGGAATATTACTACAGATATAACATGTACGGGAATCCTAGAGAACGGACACACTGTGAATACGAAAGGCTTCTAAAACTCAACGAATAGACCCTCTCCTGGTGCTCCGGTTTGACTTTCCATCTGCTTTATTATCAACCTCCCAACTTGGAGAGACAGCCCCTTTAACCTCCTGGTTCGCACAGGTTGCCAATTTGGCAGAGGATGAAAGGGAAGAGGGAGAACCAATGAGAGAGTAGCTGTTAGGCATTTGGACGGGCACATATCACTGCAATTTCCTGGCAGGAAGAAGAATTAACCAAAGTCTCAGCCACCCACCGGGAATCAGTATAGATCCTGAACCAAAATTTTGGACTTGCGGTCAGCTCACCAAAAACGAGTTGAAAAATGGAGCTCAGGGGCACAGCAATTCACAAACTGGCCGAGTAATAAAGAACAACTATCGTCCAAAAATCTGTTGAGGGAAGGCAACGAGGCGGACTTGAAAGCGAGGCAGAATAGCAGGAAACAGATTTCAAGAGGTACGTTGGAATCGCCTTTAAAGCACAGGAAGAGGGGCACAACTTCGACAATGATGCACTTGGCCAAAAAGGGCGTATGCGTTTTCTCCTGAATATATTCAGGAGAAAACGCATACGCCCTTTTTGGCCAAGCAAGCAAGCGGGCAATGCAAATCTGCACTACAAAGAAGTATCACTTCCCAGCGGTCAAAAGGGACATCCACAAAATGTGTAAAAACCAGAAAGGCAAGACAGGCCCTGGAGAACAGGGAGCCTTGTTATGCTGATGGGCGGGATGTAAATTGCCAACTGCCTCTCTGGAGGAGTGCATTGTGTTCCCTAAAACAAGTAAACAACAGAGCTACAGAGCCAAGGGCACTTCCAGTCTAGGGAATATACCTTGGGAAAACTGAAAATCAAAAAGACACAGCCACCCCAAAATTTAGGGCTGCACTGCTTACAAGGACCTCAACTTGGGTACACCTTAAATATCCCAGGAAATATAAAAATGGTTCAAAAAATTGTGGTACTTACGTACGATGGAATATCCCTCAGCCATGAAATCAATGTCATAAGACCAGTAGCAGCAAAATGGGTGGATTCAGGTACGATGATTCTAAGTGAAATAAGTCACACAGAAAAAGAAACTTATCATAAGATATCACTTATGAAGATCCTGTAAACATGGCTACACTTGAACTGAGTTAGGAAAGAGAACAGTGTCTCACATTTAGAAAACACTCTTATGCCTGCTTAAGGGGGAAGGAGAGGTGGGGTGATGCATAAAACCAGAGTTTGATATAAGCACAGGTACCGTTCCAAAAACCAACTATGGAATAGACAAGACCTACACCTTCCTCAGTGAAAGGGACTCAAAACCCCATATTTCCCGCAGAGGAATATATCTGACTAGTAAGAATCTTAAAACCTATGTATTGATATGTCTCCGTAAGGGAATCAAGTGTGTCTAGACTGGGATAAATATGGCAGCGAGAATCAGCTCAAACCCACTATAAAAAGGAATTTCAAAAATAAAACAAAAAAACTGGGAAATTCTTTACAATTCCTTCAGGGTCTCTGATGAAACCTGAAATGACCCTATCTACAATGACAGCTGGATGTGGCATAAGGCTGGACACTTGGGACTGAGAGGATTGGTGAGATTGGGTGAGCAAATGCAGACCCTTTAAAGCAATAATGCATGGCACACATTCCATGGGTCCCAACTCTCCAGGTTGAAGGGAATATTACTACAGATATAACATGTACGGGAATCCTAGAGAACGGACACACTGTGAATACGAAAGGTTTCTAAAACTCAACGAATAGTCCCTCTCCTGGTGCTCCGGTTTGACTTTCCATCTGCTTTATTATCAACCTCCCAACTTGGAGAGACAGCCCCTTTAACCTCCTGGTTCGCACAGGTTGCCAATTTGGCAGAGGATGAAAGGGAAGAGGGAGAACCAATGAGAGAGTAGCTGTTAGGCATTTGGACGGGCACATATCACTGTAATTTCCCGGCAGGAAGAAGAATTAACCAAAGTCTCAGCCACCCACCGGGAATAAGTATAGATCCTGAACCAAAATTTTGGACTTGCGGTCAGCTCACCAAAAACGAGTTGAAAAATGGAGCTCAGGGGCACAGCAATTCACAAACTGGCCGAGTAATAAAGGACAACTATCGTCCAAAAATCTGTTGAGGGAAGGCAACGAGGCGGACTTGAAAGCGAGGCAGAATAGCAGGAAACAGATTTCAAGAGGTACGTTGGAATCGCCTTTAAAGCACAGGAAGAGGGGCACAACTTCGACAATGATGCACTTGGCCAAAAAGGGCGTATGCGTTTTCTCCTGAATATATTCAGGAGAAAACGCATACGCCCTTTTTGGCCAAGCAAGCAAGCGGGCAATGCAAATCTGCACTACAAAGAAGTATCACTTCCCACCGGTCAAAAGGGACATCCACAAAATGTGTAAAAACCAGAAAGGCAAGACAGGCCCTGGAGAACAGGGAGCCTTGTTATGCTGATGGGCGGGATGTAAATTGCCAACTGCCTCTCTGGAGGAGTGCATTGTGTTCCCTAAAACAAGTATACAACAGAGCTACAGAGCCAAGGGCACTTCCAGTCTAGGGAATATACCTTGGGAAAACTGAAAATCAAAAAGACACAGCCACCCCAAAATTTAGGGCTGCACTGCTTACAAGGACCTCAACTTGGGTACACCTTAAATATCCCAGGAAATATAAAAATGGTTCAAAAAATTGTGGTACTTACGTACGATGGAATATCCCTCAGCCATGAAATCAATGTCATAAGACCAGTAGCAGCAAAATGGGTGGATTCAGGTACGATGATTCTAAGTGAAATAAGTCACACAGAAAAAGAAACTTATCATAAGATATCACTTATGAAGATCCTGTAAACATGGCTACACTTGAACTGAGTTAGGAAAGAGAACAGTGTCTCACATTTAGAAAACACTCTTATGCCTGCTTAAGGGGGAAGGAGAGGTGGGGTGATGCATAAAATCAGAGTTTGATATAAGCACAGGTACCGTTCCAAAAACCAACTATGGAATAGACAAGACCTACACCTTCCTCAGTGAAAGGGACTCAAAACCCCATATTTCCCGCAGAGGAATATATCTGACTAGTAAGAATCTTAAAACCTATGTATAGATATGTCTCCATAAGGGAATCAAGTGTGTCTAGACTGGGATAAATATGGCAGCGAGAATCAGCTCAAACCCACTATAAAAAGGAATTTCAAAAATAAAACAAAAAAACTGGGAAATTCTTTACAATTCCTTCAGGGTCTCTGATGAAACCTGAAATGACCCTATCTACAATGACAGCTGGATGTGGCATAAGGCTGGACACTTGGGAATGAGAGGATTGGTGAGATTGGGTGAGCAAATGCAGACCCTTTAAAGCAATAATGCATGGCACACATTCCATGGGTCCCAACTCTCCAGGTTGAAGGGAATATTACTACAGATATAACATGTACGGGAATCCTAGAGAACGGACACACTGTGAATACGAAAGGTTTCTAAAACTCAACGAATAGTCCCTCTCCTGGTGCTCCGGTTTGACTTTCCATCTGCTTTATTATCAACCTCCCAACTTGGAGAGACAGCCCCTTTAACCTCCTGGTTCGCACAGGTTGCCAATTTGGCAGAGGATGAAAGGGAAGAGGGAGAACCAATGAGAGAGTAGCTGTTAGGCATTTGGACGGGCACATATCACTGTAATTTCCCGGCAGGAAGAAGAATTAACCAAAGTCTCAGCCACCCACCGGGAATCAGTATAGATCCTGAACCAAAATTTTGGACTTGCGGTCAGCTCACCAAAAACGAGTTGAAAAATGGAGCTCAGGGGCACAGCAATTCACAAACTGGCCGAGTAATAAAGGACAACTATCGTCCAAAAATCTGTTGAGGGAAGGCAACGAGGCGGACTTGAAAGCGAGGCAGAATAGCAGGAAACAGATTTCAAGAGGTACGTTGGAATCGCCTTTAAAGCACAGGAAGAGGGGCACAACTTCGACAATGATGCACTTGGCCAAAAAGGGCGTATGCGTTTTCTCCTGAATATATTCAGGAGAAAACGCATACGCCCTTTTTGGCCAAGCAAGCAAGCGGGCAATGCAAATCTGCACTACAAAGAAGTATCACTTCCCACCGGTCAAAAGGGACATCCACAAAATGTGTAAAAAACAGAAAGGCAAGACAGGCACTGGAGAACAGGGAGCCTTGTTATGCTGATGGGCGGGATGTAAATTGCCAACTGCCTCTCTGGAGGAGTGCATTGTGTTCCCTAAAACAAGTAAACAACAGAGCTACAGAGCCAAGGGCACTTCCAGTCTAGGGAATATACCTTGGGAAAACTGAAAATCAAAAAGACACAGCCACCCCAAAATTTAGGGCTGCACTGCTTACGAGGACCTCAACTTGGGTACACCTTAAATATCCCAGGAAATATAAAAATGGTTCAAAAAATTGTGGTACTTACGTACGATGGAATATCCCTCAGCCATGAAATCAATGTCATAAGACCAGTAGCAGCAAAATGGGTGGATTCAGGTACGATGATTCTAAGTGAAATAAGTCACACAGAAAAAGAAACTTATCATAAGATATCACTTATGAAGATCCTGTAAACATGGCTACACTTGAACTGAGTTAGGAAAGAGAACAGTGTCTCACATTTAGAAAACACTCTTATGCCTGCTTAAGGGGGAAGGAGAGGTGGGGTGATGCATAAAACCAGAGTTTGATATAAGCACAGGTACCGTTCCAAAAACCAACTATGGAATAGACAAGACCTACACCTTCCTCAGTGAAAGGGACTCAAAACCCCATATTTCCCGCAGAGGAATATATCTGACTAGTAAGAATCTTAAAACCTATGTATTGATATGTCTCCGTAAGGGAATCAAGTGTGTCTAGACTGGGATAAATATGGCAGCGAGAATCAGCTCAAACCCACTATAAAAAGGAATTTCAAAAATAAAACAAAAAAACTGGGAAATTCTTTACAATTCCTTCAGGGTCTCTGATGAAACCTGAAATGACCCTATCTACAATGACAGCTGGATGTGGCATAAGGCTGGACACTTGGGACTGAGAGGATTGGTGAGATTGGGTGAGCAAATGCAGACCCTTTAAAGCAATAATGCATGGCACACATTCCATGGGTCCCAACTCTCCAGGTTGAAGGGAATATTACTACAGATATAACATGTACGGGAATCCTAGAGAACGGACACACTGTGAATACGAAAGGCTTCTAAAACTCAACGAATAGTCCCTCTCCTGGTGCTCCGGTTTGACTTTCCATCTGCTTTATTATCAACCTCCCAACTTGGAGAGACAGCCCCTTTAACCTCCTGGTTCGCACAGGTTGCCAATTTGGCAGAGGATGAAAGGGAAGAGGGAGAACCAATGAGAGAGTAGCTGTTAGGCATTTGGACGGGCACATATCACTGCAATTTCCCGGCAGGAAGAAGAATTAACCAAAGTCTCAGCCACCCACCGGGAATCAGTATAGATCCTGAACCAAAATTTTGGACTTGCGGTCAGCTCACCAAAAACGAGTTGAAAAATGGAGCTCAGGGGCACAGCAATTCACAAACTGGCCGAGTAATAAAGAACAACTATCGTCCAAAAATCTGTTGAGGGAAGGCAACGAGGCGGACTTGAAAGCGAGGCAGAATAGCAGGAAACAGATTTCAAGAGGTACGTTGGAATCGCCTTTAAAGCACAGGAAGAGGGGCACAACTTCGACAATGATGCACTTGGCCAAAAAGGGCGTATGCGTTTTCTCCTGAATATATTCAGGAGAAAACGCATACGCCCTTTTTGGCCAAGCAAGCAAGCAGGCAATGCAAATCTGCACTACAAAGAAGTATCACTTCCCACCGGTCAAAAGGGACATCCACAAAATGTGTAAAAACCAGAAAGGCAAGACAGGCCCTGGAGAACAGGGAGCCTTGTTATGCTGATGGGCGGGATGTAAATTGCCAACTGCCTCTCTGGAGGAGTGCATTGTGTTCCCTAAAACAAGTAAACAACAGAGCTACAGAGCCAAGGGCACTTCCAGTCTAGGGAATATACCTTGGGAAAACTGAAAATCAAAAAGACACAGCCACCCCAAAATTTAGGGCTGCACTGCTTACAAGGACCTCAACTTGGGTACACCTTAAATATCCCAGGAAATATAAAAATGGTTCAAAAAATTGTGGTACTTACGTACGATGGAATATCCCTCAGCCATGAAATCAATGTCATAAGACCAGTAGCAGCAAAATGGGTGGATTCAGGTACGATGATTCTAAGTGAAATAAGTCACACAGAAAAAGAAACTTATCATAAGATATCACTTATGAAGATCCTGTAAACATGGCTACACTTGAACTGAGTTAGGAAAGAGAACAGTGTCTCACATTTAGAAAACACTCTTATGCCTGCTTAAGGGGGAAGGAGAGGTGGGGTGATGCATAAAACCAGAGTTTGATATAAGCACAGGTACCGTTCCAAAAACCAACTATGGAATAGACAAGACCTACACCTTCCTCAGTGAAAGGGACTCAAAACCCCATATTTCCCGCAGAGGAATATATCTGACTAGTAAGAATCTTAAAACCTATGTATTGATATGTCTCCGTAAGGGAATCAAGTGTGTCTAGACTGGGATAAATATGGCAGCGAGAATCAGCTCAAACCCACTATAAAAAGGAATTTCAAAAATAAAACAAAAAAACTGGGAAATTCTTTACAATTCCTTCAGGGTCTCTGATGAAACCTGAAATGACCCTATCTACAATGACAGCTGGATGTGGCATAAGGCTGGACACTTGGGACTGAGAGGATTGGTGAGATTGGGTGAGCAAATGCAGACCCTTTAAAGCAATAATGCATGGCACACATTCCATGGGTCCCAACTCTCCAGGTTGAAGGGAATATTACTACAGATATAACATGTACGGGAATCCTAGAGAACGGACACACTGTGAATACGAAAGGTTTCTAAAACTCAACGAATAGTCCCTCTCCTGGTGCTCCGGTTTGACTTTCCATCTGCTTTATTATCAACCTCCCAAATTGGAGAGACAGCCCCTTTAACCTCCTGGTTCGCACAGGTTGCCAATTTGGCAGAGGATGAAAGGGAAGAGGGAGAACCAATGAGAGAGTAGCTGTTAGGCATTTGGACGGGCACATATCACTGTAATTTCCCGGCAGGAAGAAGAATTAACCAAAGTCTCAGCCACCCACCGGGAATCAGTATAGATCCTGAACCAAAATTTTGGACTTGCGGTCAGCTCACCAAAAACGAGTTGAAAAATGGAGCTCAGGGGCACAGCAATTCACAAACTGGCCGAGTAATAAAGGACAGCTATCGTCCAAAAATCTGTTGAGGGAAGGCAATGAGGCGGACTTGAAAGCGTGGCAGAATAGCAGGAAACAGATTTCAAGAGGTACGTTGGAATCGCCTTTAAAGCACAGGAAGAGGGGCACAACTTCGACAATGATGCACTTGGCCAAAAAGGGCGTATGCGTTTTCTCCTGAATATATTCAGGAGAAAACGCATACGCCCTTTTTGGCCAAGCAAGCAAGCGGGCAATGCAAATCTGCACTACAAAGAAGTATCACTTCCCACCGGTCAAAAGGGACATCCACAAAATGTGTAAAAACCAGAAAGGCAAGACAGGCCCTGGAGAACAGGGTGCCTTGTTATGCTGATGGGCGGGATGTAAATTGCCAACTGCCTCTCTGGAGGAGTGCATTGTGTTCCCTAAAACAAGTAAACAACAGAGCTACAGAGCCAAGGGCACTTCCAGTCTAGGGAATATACCTTGGGAAAACTGAAAATCAAAAAGACACAGCCACCCCAAAATTTAGGGCTGCACTGCTTACGAGGACCTCAACTTGGGTACACCTTAAATATCCCAGGAAATATAAAAATGGTTCAAAAAATTGTGGTACTTACGTACGATGGAATATCCCTCAGCCATGAAATCAATGTCATAAGACCAGTAGCAGCAAAATGGGTGGATTCAGGTACGATGATTCTAAGTGAAATAAGTCACACAGAAAAAGAAACTTATCATAAGATATCACTTATGAAGATCCTGTAAACATGGCTACACTTGAACTGAGTTAGGAAAGAGAACAGTGTCTCACATTTAGAAAACACTCTTATGCCTGCTTAAGGGGGAAGGAGAGGTGGGGTGATGCATAAAACCAGAGTTTGATATAAGCACAGGTACCGTTCCAAAAACCAACTATGGAATAGACAAGACCTACACCTTCCTCAGTGAAAGGGACTCAAAACCCCATATTTCCCACAGAGGAATATATCTGACTAGTAAGAATCTTAAAACCTATGTATTGATATGTCTCCGTAAGGGAATCAAGTGTGTCTAGACTGGGATAAATATGGCAGCGAGAATCAGCTCAAACCCACTATAAAAAGGAATTTCAAAAATAAAACAAAAAAACTGGGAAATTCTTTACAATTCCTTCAGGGTCTCTGATGAAACCTGAAATGACCCTATCTACAATGACAGCTGGATGTGGCATAAGGCTGGACACTTGGGACTGAGAGGATTGGTGAGATTGGGTGAGCAAATGCAGACCCTTTAAAGCAATAATGCATGGCACACATTCCATGGGTCCCAACTCTCCAGGTTGAAGGGAATATTACTACAGATATAACATGTACGGGAATCCTAGAGAACGGACACACTGTGAATACGAAAGGCTTCTAAAACTCAACGAATAGTCCCTCTCCTGGTGCTCCGGTTTGACTTTCCATCTGCTTTATTATCGACCTCCCAACTTGGAGAGACAGCCCCTTTAACCTCCTGGTTCGCACAGGTTGCCAATTTGGCAGAGGATGAAAGGGAAGAGGGAGAACCAATGAGAGAGTAGCTGTTAGGCATTTGGACGGGCACATATCACTGCAATTTCCCGGCAGGAAGAAGAATTAACCAAAGTCTCAGCCACCCACCGGGAATCAGTATAGATCCTGAACCAAAATTTTGGACTTGCGGTCAGCTCACCAAAAACGAGTTGAAAAATGGAGCTCAGGGGCACAGCAATTCACAAACTGGCCGAGTAATAAAGGACAACTATCGTCCAAAAATCTGTTGAGGGAAGGCAACGAGGCGGACTTGAAAGCGAGGCAGAATAGCAGGAAACAGATTTCAAGAGGTACGTTGGAATCGCCTTTAAAGCACAGGAAGAGGGGCACAACTTCGACAATGATGCACTTGGCCAAAAAGGGCGTATGCGTTTTCTCCTGAATATATTCAGGAGAAAACGCATACGCCCTTTTTGGCCAAGCAAGCAAGCGGGCAATGCAAATCTGCACTACAAAGAAGTATCACTTCCCACCGGTCAAAAGGGACATCCACAAAATGTGTAAAAACCAGAAAGGCAAGACAGGCCCTGGAGAACAGGGAGCCTTGTTATGCTGATGGGCGGGATGTAAATTGCCAACTGCCTCTCTGGAGGAGTGCATTGTGTTCCCTAAAACAAGTAAACAACAGAGCTACAGAGCCAAGGGCACTTCCAGTCTAGGGAATATACCTTGGGAAAACTGAAAATCAAAAAGACACAGCCACCCCAAAATTTAGGGCTGCACTGCTTACAAGGACCTCAACTTGGGTACACCTTAAATATCCCAGGAAATATAAAAATGGTTCAAAAAATTGTGGTACTTACGTACGATGGAATATCCCTCAGCCATGAAATCAATGTCATAAGACCAGTAGCAGCAAAATGGGTGGATTCAGGTACGATGATTCTAAGTGAAATAAGTCACACAGAAAAAGAAACTTATCATAAGATATCACTTATGAAGATCCTGTAAACATGGCTACACTTGAACTGAGTTAGGAAAGAGAACAGTGTCTCACATTTAGAAAACACTCTTATGCCTGCTTAAGGGGGAAGGAGAGGTGGGGTGATGCATAAAACCAGAGTTTGATATAAGCACAGGTACCGTTCCAAAAACCAACTATGGAATAGACAAGACCTACACCTTCCTCAGTGAAAGGGACTCAAAACCCCATATTTCCCGCAGAGGAATATATCTGACTAGTAAGAATCTTAAAACCTATGTATTGATATGTCTCCGTAAGGGAATCAAGTGTGTCTAGACTGGGATAAATATGGCAGCGAGAATCAGCTCAAACCCACTATAAAAAGGAATTTCAAAAATAAAACAAAAAAACTGGGAAATTCTTTACAATTCCTTCAGGGTCTCTGATGAAACCTGAAATGACCCTATCTACAATGACAGCTGGATGTGGCATAAGGCTGGACACTTGGGACTGAGAGGATTGGTGAGATTGGGTGAGCAAATGCAGACCCTTTAAAGCAATAATGCATGGCACACATTCCATGGGTCCCAACTCTCCAGGTTGAAGGGAATATTACTACAGATATAACATGTACGGGAATCCTAGAGAACGGACACACTGTGAATACGAAAGGCTTCTAAAACTCAACGAATAGTCCCTCTCCTGGTGCTCCGGTTTGACTTTCCATCTGCTTTATTATCAACCTCCCAAATTGGAGAGACAGCCCCTTTAACCTCCTGGTTCGCACAGGTTGCCAATTTGGCAGAGGATGAAAGGGAAGAGGGAGAACCAATGAGAGAGTAGCTGTTAGGCATTTGGACGGGCATATATCACTGCAATTTCCCGGCAGGAAGAAGAATTAACCAAAGTCTCAGCCACCCACCGGGAATCAGTATAGATCCTGAACCAAAATTTTGGACTTGCGGTCAGCTCACCAAAAACGAGTTGAAAAATGGAGCTCAGGGGCACAGCAATTCACAAACTGGCCGAGTAATAAAGAACAACTATCGTCCAAAAATCTGTTGAGGGAAGGCAACGAGGCGGACTTGAAAGCGTGGCAGAATAGCAGGAAACAGATTTCAAGAGGTACGTTGGAATCGCCTTTAAAGAACAGGAAGAGGGGCACAACTTCGACAATGATGCACTTGGCCAAAAAGGGCGTATGTGTTTTCTCCTGAATATATTCAGGAGTAAACGCATACGCCCTTTTTGGCCAAGCAAGCAAGCGGGCAATGCAAATCTGCACTACAAAGAAGTATCACTTCCCACCGGTCAAAAGGGACATCCACAAAATGTGTAAAAACCAGAAAGGCAAGACAGGCCCTGGAGAACAGGGAGCCTTGTTATGCTGATGGGCGGGATGTAAATTGCCAACTGCCTCTCTGGAGGAGTGCATTGTGTTCCCTAAATCAAGTAAACAACAGAGCTACAGAGCCAAGGGCACTTCCAGTCTAGGGAATATACCTTGGGAAAACTGAAAATCAAAAAGACACAGCCACCCCAAAATTTAGGGCTGCACTGCTTACAAGGACCTCAACTTGGGTACACCTTAAATATCCCAGGAAATATAAAAATGGTTCAAAAAATTGTGGTACTTACGTACGATGGAATATCCCTCAGCCATGAAATCAATGTCATAAGACCAGTAGCAGCAAAATGGGTGGATTCAGGTACGATGATTCTAAGTGAAATAAGTCACACAGAAAAAGAAACTTATCATAAGATATCACTTATGAAGATCCTGTAAACATGGCTACATTTGAACTGAGTTAGGAAAGAGAACAGTGTCTCACATTTAGAAAACACTCTTATGCCTGCTTAAGGGGGAAGGAGAGGTGGGGTGATGCATAAAACCAGAGTTTGATATAAGCACAGGTACCGTTCCAAAAACCAACTATGGAATAGACAAGACCTACACCTTCCTCAGTGAAAGGGACTCAAAACCCCATATTTCCCGCAGAGGAATATATCTGACTAGTAAGAATCTTAAAACCTATGTATTGATATGTCTCCGTAAGGGAATCAAGTGTGTCTAGACTGGGATAAATATGGCAGCGAGAATCAGCTCAAACCCACTATAAAAAGGAATTTCAAAAATAAAACAAAAAAACTGGGAAATTCTTTACAATTCCTTCAGGGTCTCTGATGAAACCTGAAATGACCCTATCTACAATGACAGCTGGATGTGGCATAAGGCTGGACACTTGGGACTGAGAGGATTGGTGAGATTGGGTGAGCAAATGCAGACCCTTTAAAGCAATAATGCATGGCACACATTCCATGGGTCCCAACTCTCCAGGTTGAAGGGAATATTACTACAGATATAACATGTACGGGAATCCTAGAGAACGGACACACTGTGAATACGAAAGGTTTCTAAAACTCAACAAATAGTCCCTCTCCTGGTGCTCCGGTTTGACTTTCCATCTGCTTTATTATCAACCTCCCAAATTGGAGAGACAGCCCCTTTAACCTCCTGGTTCGCACAGGTTGCCAATTTGGCAGAGGATGAAAGGGAAGAGGGAGAACCAATGAGAGAGTAGCTGTTAGGCATTTGGACGGGCACATATCACTGTAATTTCCCGGCAGGAAGAAGAATTAACCAAAGTCTCAGCCACCCACCGGGAATCAGTATAGATCCTGAACCAAAATTTTGGACTTGCCGTCAGCTCACCAAAAACGAGTTGAAAAATGGAGCTCAGGGGCACAGCAATTCACAAACTGGCCGAGTAATAAAGGACAGCTATCGTCCAAAAATCTGTTGAGGGAAGGCAATGAGGCGGACTTGAAAGCGTGGCAGAATAGCAGGAAACAGATTTCAAGAGGTACGTTGGAATCGCCTTTAAAGCACAGGAAGAGGGGCACAACTTCGACAATGATGCACTTGGCCAAAAAGGGCGTATGCGTTTTCTCCTGAATATATTCAGGAGAAAACGCATACGCCCTTTTTGGCCAAGCAAGCAAGCGGGCAATGCAAATCTGCACTACAAAGAAGTATCACTTCCCACCAGTCAAAAGGGACATCCACAAAATGTGTAAAAACCAGAAAGGCAAGACAGTCCCTGGAGAACAGGGTGCCTTGTTATGCTGATGGGCGGGATGTAAATTGCCAACTGCCTCTCTGGAGGAGTGCATTGTGTTCCCTAAAACAAGTAAACAACAGAGCTACAGAGCCAAGGGCACTTCCAGTCTAGGGAATATACCTTGGGAAAACTGAAAATCAAAAAGACACAGCCACCCCAAAATTTAGGGCTGCACTGCTTACGAGGACCTCAACTTGGGTACACCTTAAATATCCCAGGAAATATAAAAATGGTTCAAAAAATTGTGGTACTTACGTACGATGGAATATCCCTCAGCCATGAAATCAATGTCATAAGACCAGTAGCAGCAAAATGGGTGGATTCAGGTACGATGATTCTAAGTGAAATAAGTCACACAGAAAAAGAAACTTATCATAAGATATCACTTATGAAGATCCTGTAAACATGGCTACACTTGAACTGAGTTAGGAAAGAGAACAGTGTCTCACATTTAGAAAACACTCTTATGCCTGCTTAAGGGGGAAGGAGAGGTGGGGTGATGCATAAAACCAGAGTTTGATATAAGCACAGGTACCGTTCCAAAAACCAACTATGGAATAGACAAGACCTACACCTTCCTCAGTGAAAGGGACTCAAAACCCCATATTTCCCACAGAGGAATATATCTGACTAGTAAGAATCTTAAAACCTATGTATTGATATGTCTCCGTAAGGGAATCAAGTGTGTCTAGACTGGGATAAATATGGCAGCGAGAATCAGCTCAAACCCACTATAAAAAGGAATTTCCAAAATAAAACAAAAAAACTGGGAAATTCTTTACAATTCCTTCAGGGTCTCTGATGAAACCTGAAATGACCCTATCTACAATGACAGCTGGATGTGGCATAAGGCTGGACACTTGGGACTGAGAGGATTGGTGAGATTGGGTGAGCAAATGCAGACCCTTTAAAGCAATAATGCATGGCACACATTCCATGGGTCCCAACTCTCCAGGTTGAAGGGAATATTACTACAGATATAACATGTACGGGAATCCTAGAGAACGGACACACTGTGAATACGAAAGGCTTCTAAAACTCAACGAATAGTCCCTCTCCTGGTGCTCCGGTTTGACTTTCCATCTGCTTTATTATCGACCTCCCAACTTGGAGAGACAGCCCCTTTAACCTCCTGGTTCGCACAGGTTGCCAATTTGGCAGAGGATGAAAGGGAAGAGGGAGAACCAATGAGAGAGTAGCTGTTAGGCATTTGGACGGGCACATATCACTGCAATTTCCCGGCAGGAAGAAGAATTAACCAAAGTCTCAGCCACCCACCGGGAATCAGTATAGATCCTGAACCAAAATTTTGGACTTGCGGTCAGCTCACCAAAAACGAGTTGAAAAATGGAGCTCAGGGGCACAGCAATTCACAAACTGGCCGAGTAATAAAGAACAACTATCGTCCAAAAATCTGTTGAGGGAAGGCAACGAGGCGGACTTGAAAGCGAGGCAGAATAGCAGGAAACAGATTTCAAGAGGTACGTTGGAATCGCCTTTAAAGCACAGGAAGAGGGGCACAACTTCGACAATGATGCACTTGGCCAAAAAGGGCGTATGCGTTTTCTCCTGAATATATTCAGGAGAAAACGCATACGCCCTTTTTGGCCAAGCAAGCAAGCGGGCAATGCAAATCTGCACTACAAAGAAGTATCACTTCCCACCGGTCAAAAGGGACATCCACAAAATGTGTAAAAACCAGAAAGGCAAGACAGGCCCTGGAGAACAGGGAGCCTTGTTATGCTGATGGGCGGGATGTAAATTGCCAACTGCCTCTCTGGAGGAGTGCATTGTGTTCCCTAAAACAAGTAAACAACAGAGCTACAGAGCCAAGGGCACTTCCAGTCTAGGGAATATACCTTGGGAAAACTGAAAATCAAAAAGACACAGCCACCCCAAAATTTAGGGCTGCACTGCTTACAAGGACCTCAACTTGGGTACACCTTAAATATCCCAGGAAATATAAAAATGGTTCAAAAAATTGTGGTACTTACGTACGATGGAATATCCCTCAGCCATGAAATCAATGTCATAAGACCAGTAGCAGCAAAATGGGTGGATTCAGGTACGATGATTCTAAGTGAAATAAGTCACACAGAAAAAGAAACTTATCATAAGATATCACTTATGAAGATCCTGTAAACATGGCTACACTTGAACTGAGTTAGGAAAGAGAACAGTGTCTCACATTTAGAAAACACTCTTATGCCTGCTTAAGGGGGAAGGAGAGGTGGGGTGATGCATAAAACCAGAGTTTGATATAAGCACAGGTACCGTTCCAAAAACCAACTATGGAATAGACAAGACCTACACCTTCCTCAGTGAAAGGGACTCAAAACCCCATATTTCCCGCAGAGGAATATATCTGACTAGTAAGAATCTTAAAACCTATGTATTGATATGTCTCCGTAAGGGAATCAAGTGTGTCTAGACTGGGATAAATATGGCAGCGAGAATCAGCTCAAACCCACTATAAAAAGGAATTTCAAAAATAAAACAAAAAAACTGGGAAATTCTTTACAATTCCTTCAGGGTCTCTGATGAAACCTGAAATGACCCTATCTACAATGACAGCTGGATGTGGCATAAGGCTGGACACTTGGGACTGAGAGGATTGGTGAGATTGGGTGAGCAAATGCAGACCCTTTAAAGCAATAATGCATGGCACACATTCCATGGGTCCCAACTCTCCAGGTTGAAGGGAATATTACTACAGATATAACATGTACGGGAATCCTAGAGAACGGACACACTGTGAATACGAAAGGCTTCTAAAACTCAACGAATAGTCCCTCTCCTGGTGCTCCGGTTTGACTTTCCATCTGCTTTATTATCAACCTCCCAAATTGGAGAGACAGCCCCTTTAACCTCCTGGTTCGCACAGGTTGCCAATTTGGCAGAGGATGAAAGGGAAGAGGGAGAACCAATGAGAGAGTAGCTGTTAGGCATTTGGACGGGCATATATCACTGCAATTTCCCGGCAGGAAGAAGAATTAACCAAAGTCTCAGCCACCCACCGGGAATCAGTATAGATCCTGAACCAAAATTTTGGACTTGCGGTCAGCTCACCAAAAACGAGTTGAAAAATGGAGCTCAGGGGCACAGCAATTCACAAACTGGCCGAGTAATAAAGAACAACTATCGTCCAAAAATCTGTTGAGGGAAGGCAACGAGGCGGACTTGAAAGCGTGGCAGAATAGCAGGAAACAGATTTCAAGAGGTACGTTGGAATCGCCTTTAAAGCACAGGAAGAGGGGCACAACTTCGACAATGATGCACTTGGCCAAAAAGGGCGTATGTGTTTTCTCCTGAATATATTCAGGAGTAAACGCATACGCCCTTTTTGGCCAAGCAAGCAAGCGGGCAATGCAAATCTGCACTACAAAGAAGTATCACTTCCCACCGGTCAAAAGGGACATCCACAAAATGTGTAAAAACCAGAAAGGCAAGACAGGCCCTGGAGAACAGGGAGCCTTGTTATGCTGATGGGCGGGATGTAAATTGCCAACTGCCTCTCTGGAGGAGTGCATTGTGTTCCCTAAATCAAGTAAACAACAGAGCTACAGAGCCAAGGGCACTTCCAGTCTAGGGAATATACCTTGGGAAAACTGAAAATCAAAAAGACACAGCCACCCCAAAATTTAGGGCTGCACTGCTTACAAGGACCTCAACTTGGGTACACCTTAAATATCCCAGGAAATATAAAAATGGTTCAAAAAATTGTGGTACTTACGTACGATGGAATATCCCTCAGCCATGAAATCAATGTCATAAGACCAGTAGCAGCAAAATGGGTGGATTCAGGTACGATGATTCTAAGTGAAATAAGTCACACAGAAAAAGAAACTTATCATAAGATATCACTTATGAAGATCCTGTAAACATGGCTACATTTGAACTGAGTTAGGAAAGAGAACAGTGTCTCACATTTAGAAAACACTCTTATGCCTGCTTAAGGGGGAAGGAGAGGTGGGGTGATGCATAAAACCAGAGTTTGATATAAGCACAGGTACCGTTCCAAAAACCAACTATGGAATAGACAAGACCTACACCTTCCTCAGTGAAAGGGACTCAAAACCCCATATTTCCCGCAGAGGAATATATCTGACTAGTAAGAATCTTAAAACCTATGTATTGATATGTCTCCGTAAGGGAATCAAGTGTGTCTAGACTGGGATAAATATGGCAGCGAGAATCAGCTCAAACCCACTATAAAAAGGAATTTCAAAAATAAAACAAAAAAACTGGGAAATTCTTTACAATTCCTTCAGGGTCTCTGATGAAACCTGAAATGACCCTATCTACAATGACAGCTGGATGTGGCATAAGGCTGGACACTTGGGACTGAGAGGATTGGTGAGATTGGGTGAGCAAATGCAGACCCTTTAAAGCAATAATGCATGGCACACATTCCATGGGTCCCAACTCTCCAGGTTGAAGGGAATATTACTACAGATATAACATGTACGGGAATCCTAGAGAACGGACACACTGTGAATACGAAAGGTTTCTAAAACTCAACAAATAGTCCCTCTCCTGGTGCTCCGGTTTGACTTTCCATCTGCTTTATTATCAACCTCCCAAATTGGAGAGACAGCCCCTTTAACCTCCTGGTTCGCACAGGTTGCCAATTTGGCAGAGGATGAAAGGGAAGAGGGAGAACCAATGAGAGAGTAGCTGTTAGGCATTTGGACGGGCACATATCACTGTAATTTCCCGGCAGGAAGAAGAATTAACCAAAGTCTCAGCCACCCACCGGGAATCAGTATAGATCCTGAACCAAAATTTTGGACTTGCGGTCAGCTCACCAAAAACGAGTTGAAAAATGGAGCTCAGGGGCACAGCAATTCACAAACTGGCCGAGTAATAAAGGACAGCTATCGTCCAAAAATCTGTTGAGGGAAGGCAATGAGGCGGACTTGAAAGCGTGGCAGAATAGCAGGAAACAGATTTCAAGAGGTACGTTGGAATCGCCTTTAAAGCACAGGAAGAGGGGCACAACTTCGACAATGATGCACTTGGCCAAAAAGGGCGTATGCGTTTTCTCCTGAATATATTCAGGAGAAAACGCATACGCCCTTTTTGGCCAAGCAAGCAAGCGGGCAATGCAAATCTGCACTACAAAGAAGTATCACTTCCCACCAGTCAAAAGGGACATCCACAAAATGTGTAAAAACCAGAAAGGCAAGACAGGCCCTGGAGAACAGGGTGCCTTGTTATGCTGATGGGCGGGATGTAAATTGCCAACTGCCTCTCTGGAGGAGTGCATTGTGTTCCCTAAAACAAGTAAACAACAGAGCTACAGAGCCAAGGGCACTTCCAGTCTAGGGAATATACCTTGGGAAAACTGAAAATCAAAAAGACACAGCCACCCCAAAATTTAGGGCTGCACTGCTTACGAGGACCTCAACTTGGGTACACCTTAAATATCCCAGGAAATATAAAAATGGTTCAAAAAATTGTGGTACTTACGTACGATGGAATATCCCTCAGCCATGAAATCAATGTCATAAGACCAGTAGCAGCAAAATGGGTGGATTCAGGTACGATGATTCTAAGTGAAATAAGTCACACAGAAAAAGAAACTTATCATAAGATATCACTTATGAAGATCCTGTAAACATGGCTACACTTGAACTGAGTTAGGAAAGAGAACAGTGTCTCACATTTAGAAAACACTCTTATGCCTGCTTAAGGGGGAAGGAGAGGTGGGGTGATGCATAAAACCAGAGTTTGATATAAGCACAGGTACCGTTCCAAAAACCAACTATGGAATAGACAAGACCTACACCTTCCTCAGTGAAAGGGACTCAAAACCCCATATTTCCCACAGAGGAATATATCTGACTAGTAAGAATCTTAAAACCTATGTATTGATATGTCTCCGTAAGGGAATCAAGTGTGTCTAGACTGGGATAAATATGGCAGCGAGAATCAGCTCAAACCCACTATAAAAAGGAATTTCAAAAATAAAACAAAAAAACTGGGAAATTCTTTACAATTCCTTCAGGGTCTCTGATGAAACCTGAAATGACCCTATCTACAATGACAGCTGGATGTGGCATAAGGCTGGACACTTGGGACTGAGAGGATTGGTGAGATTGGGTGAGCAAATGCAGACCCTTTAAAGCAATAATGCATGGCACACATTCCATGGGTCCCAACTCTCCAGGTTGAAGGGAATATTACTACAGATATAACATGTACGGGAATCCTAGAGAACGGACACACTGTGAATACGAAAGGCTTCTAAAACTCAACGAATAGTCCCTCTCCTGGTGCTCCGGTTTGACTTTCCATCTGCTTTATTATCAACCTCCCAACTTGGAGAGACAGCCCCTTTAACCTCCTGGTTCGCACAAGTTGCCAATTTGGCAGAGGATGAAAGGGAAGAGGGAGAACCAATGAGAGAGTAGCTGTTAGGCATTTGGACGGGCACATATCACTGCAATTTCCCGGCAGGAAGAAGAATTAACCAAAGTCTCAGCCACCCACCGGGAATCAGTATAGATCCTGAACCAAAATTTTGGACTTGCGGTCAGCTCACCAAAAACGAGTTGAAAAATGGAGCTCAGGGGCACAGCAATTCACAAACTGGCCGAGTAATAAAGAACAACTATTGTCCAAAAATCTGTTGAGGGAAGGCAACGAGGCGGACTTGAAAGCGAGGAAGAATAGCTGGAAACAGATTTCAAGAGGTACGTTGGAATCGCCTTTAAAGCACAGGAAGAGGGGCACAACTTCGACAATGATGCACTTGGCCAAAAAGGGCGTATGCGTTTTCTCCTGAATATATTCAGGAGAAAACGCATACGACCTTTTTGGCCAAGCAAGCAAGCGGGCAATGCAAATCTGCACTACAAAGAAGTATCACTTCCCACCGGTCAAAAGGGACATCCACAAAATGTGTAAAAACCAGAAAGGCAAGACAGGCCCTGGAGAACAGGGAGCCTTGTTATGCTGATGGGCGGGATGTAAATTGCCAACTGCCTCTCTGGAGGAGTGCATTGTGTTCCCTAAAACAAGTAAACAACAGAGCTACAGAGCCAAGGGCACTTCCAGTCTAGGGAATATACCTTGGGAAAACTGAAAATCAAAAAGTCACAGCCACCCCAAAATTTAGGGCTGCACTGCTTACAAGGACCTCAACTTGGGTACACCTTAAATATCCAAGGAAATATAAAAATGGTTCAAAAAATTGTGGTACTTACGTACGATGGAATATCCCTCAGCCATGAAATCAATGTCATAAGACCAGTAGCAGCAAAATGGGTGGATTCAGGTACGATGATTCTAAGTGAAATAAGTCACAGAGAAAAAGAAACTTATCATAAGATATCACTTATGAAGATCCTGTAAACATGGCTACACTTGAACTGAGTTAGGAAAGAGAACAGTGTCTCACATTTAGAAAATACTCTTATGCCTGCTTACGGGGGAAGGAGAGGTGGGGTGATGCATAAAACCAGAGTTTGATATAAGCACAGGTACCGTTCCAAAAACCAACTATGGAATAGACAAGACCTACACCTTCCTCAGTGAAAGGGACTCAAAACCCCATATTTCCCGCAGAGGAATATATCTGACTAGTAAGAATCTTAAAACCTATGTATTGATATGTCTCCGTAAGGGAATCAAGTGTGTCTAGACTGGGATAAATATGGCAGCGAGAATCAGCTCAAACCCACTATAAAAAGGAATTTTAAAAATAAAACAAAAAAACTGGGAAATTCTTTACAATTCCTTCAGGGTCTCTGATGAAACCTGAAATGACCCTATCTACAATGACAGCTGGATGTGGCATAAGGCTGGACACTTGGGACTGAGAGGATTGGTGAGATTGGGTGAGCAAATGCAGACCCTTTAAAGCAATAATGCATGGCACACATTCCATGGGTCCCAACTCTCCAGGTTGAAGGGAATATTACTACAGATATAACATGTACGGGAATCCTAGAGAACGGACACACTGTGAATACGAAAGGTTTCTAAAACTCAACGTATAGTCCCTCTCCTGGTGCTCCGGTTTGACTTTCCATCTGCTTTATTATCAACCTCCCAACTTGGAGAGACAGCCCCTTTAACCTCCTGGTTCGCACAGGTTGCCAATTTGGCAGAGGATGAAAGGGAAGAGGGAGAACCAATGAGAGAGTAGCTGTTAGGCATTTGGACGGGCACATATCACTGTAATTTCCCGGCAGGAAGAAGAATTAACCAAAGTCTCAGCCACCCACCGGGAATCAGTATAGAAACTGAACCAAAATTTTGGACTTGCGGTCAGCTCACCAAAAACGAGTTGAAAAATGGAGCTCAGGGGCACAGCAATTCACAAACTGGCCGAGTAATAAAGGACAACTATCGTCCAAAAATCTGTTGAGGGAAGGCAACGAGGCGGACTTGAAAGCGAGGCAGAATAGCAGGAAACAGATTTCAAGAGGTACGTTGGAATCGCCTTTAAAGCACAGGAAGAGGGGCACAACTTCGACAATGATGCACTTGGCCAAAAAGGGCATATGCGTTTTCTCCTGAATATATTCAGGAGAAAACGCATACGCCCTTTTTGGCCAAGCAAGCAAGCGGGCAATGCAAATCTGCACTACAAAGAAGTATCACTTCCCAGCGGTCAAAAGGGACATCCACAAAATGTGTAAAAACCAGAAAGGCAAGACAGGCCCTGGAGAACAGGGAGCCTTGTTATGCTGATGGGCGGGATGTAAATTGCCAACTGCCTCTCTGGAGGAGTGCATTGTGTTCCCTAAAACAAGTAAACAACAGAGCTACAGAGCCAAGGGCACTTCCAGTCTAGGGAATATACCTTGGGAAAACTGAAAATCAAAAAGACACAGCCACCCCAAAATTTAGGGCTGCACTGCTTACAAGGACCTCAACTTGGGTACACCTTAAATATCCCAGGAAATATAAAAATGGTTCAAAAAATTGTGGTACTTACGTACGATGGAATATCCCTCAGCCATGAAATCAATGTCATAAGACCAGTAGCAGCAAAATGGGTGGATTCAGGTACGATGATTCTAAGTGAAATAAGTCACACAGAAAAAGAAACTTATCATAAGATATCACTTATGAAGATCCTGTAAACATGGCTACACTTGAACTGAGTTAGGAAAGAGAACAGTGTCTCACATTTAGAAAACACTCTTATGCCTGCTTAAGGGGGAAGGAGAGGTGGGGTGATGCATAAAACCAGAGTTTGATATAAGCACAGGTACCGTTCCAAAAACCAACTATGGAATAGACAAGACCTACACCTTCCTCAGTGAAAGGGACTCAAAACCCCATATTTCCCGCAGAGGAATATATCTGACTAGTAAGAATCTTAAAACCTATGTATTGATATGTCTCCGTAAGGGAATCAAGTGTGTCTAGACTGGGATAAATATGGCAGCGAGAATCAGCTCAAACCCACTATAAAAAGGAATTTCAAAAATAAAACAAAAAAACTGGGAAATTCTTTACAATTCCTTCAGGGTCTCTGATGAAACCTGAAATGACCCTATCTACAATGACAGCTGGATGTGGCATAAGGCTGGACACTTGGGACTGAGAGGATTGGTGAGATTGGGTGAGCAAATGCAGACCCTTTAAAGCAATAATGCATGGCACACATTCCATGGGTCCCAACTCTCCAGGTTGAAGGGAATATTACTACAGATATAACATGTACGGGAATCCTAGAGAACGGACACACTGTGAATACGAAAGGCTTCTAAAACTCAACGAATAGTCCCTCTCCTGGTGCTCCGGTTTGACTTTCCATCTGCTTTATTATCAACCTCCCAACTTGGAGAGACAGCCCCTTTAACCTCCTGGTTCGCACAGGTTGCCAATTTGGCAGAGGATGAAAGGGAAGAGGGAGAACCAATGAGAGAGTAGCTGTTAGGCATTTGGACGGGCACATATCACTGCAATTTCCCGGCAGGAAGAAGAATTAACCAAAGTCTCAGCCACCCACCGGGAATCAGTATAGATCCTGAACCAAAATTTTGGACTTGCGGTCAGCTCACCAAAAACGAGTTGAAAAATGGAGCTCAGGGGCACAGCAATTCACAAACTGGCCGAGTAATAAAGAACAACTATCGTCCAAAAATCTGTTGAGGGAAGGCAACGAGGCGGACTTGAAAGCGAGGCAGAATAGCAGGAAACAGATTTCAAGAGGTACGTTGGAATCGCCTTTAAAGCACAGGAAGAGGGGCACAACTTCGACAATGATGCACTTGGCCAAAAAGGGCGTATGCGTTTTCTCCTGAATATATTCAGGAGAAAACGCATACGCCCTTTTTGGCCAAGCAAGCAAGCGGGCAATGCAAATCTGCACTACAAAGAAGTATCACTTCCCACCGGTCAAAAGGGACATCCACAAAATGTGTAAAAACCAGAAAGGCAAGACAGGCCCTGGAGAACAGGGAGCCTTGTTATGCTGATGGGCGGGATGTAAATTGCCAACTGCCTCTCTGGAGGAGTGCATTGTGTTCCCTAAAACAAGTAAACAACAGAGCTACAGAGCCAAGGGCACTTCCAGTCTAGGGAATATACCTTGGGAAAACTGAAAATCAAAAAGACACAGCCACCCCAAAATTTAGGGCTGCACTGCTTACAAGGACCTCAACTTGGGTACACCTTAAATATCCCAGGAAATATAAAAATGGTTCAAAAAATTGTGGTACTTACGTACGATGGAATATCCCTCAGCCATGAAATCAATGATATAAGACCAGTAGCAGCAAAATGGGTGGATTCAGGTACGATGATTCTAAGTGAAATAAGTCACACAGAAAAAGAAACTTATCATAAGATATCACTTATGAAGATCCTGTAAACATGGCTACACTTGAACTGAGTTAGGAAAGAGAACAGTGTCTCACATTTAGAAAACACTCTTATGCCTGCTTAAGGGGGAAGGAGAGGTGGGGTGATGCATAAAACCAGAGTTTGATATAAGCACAGGTACCGTTCCAAAAGCCAACTATGGAATAGACAAGACCTACACCTTCCTCAGTGAAAGGGACTCAAAACCCCATATTTCCCGCAGAGGAATATATCTGACTAGTAAGAATCTTAAAACCTATGTATTGATATGTCTCCGTAAGGGAATCAAGTGTGTCTAGACTGGGATAAATATGGCAGCGAGAATCAGCTCAAACCCACTATAAAAAGGAATTTCAAAAATAAAACAAAAAAACTGGGAAATTCTTTACAATTCCTTCAGGGTCTCTGATGAAACGTGAAATGACCCTATCTACAATGACAGCTGGATGTGGCATAAGGCTGGACACTTGGGACTGAGAGGATTGGTGAGATTGGGTGAGCAAATGCAGACCCTTTAAAGCAATAATGCATGGCACACATTCCATGGGTCCCAACTCTCCAGGTTGAAGGGAATATTACTACAGATATAACATGTACGGGAATCCTAGAGAACGGACACACTGTGAATACGAAAGGCTTCTAAAACTCAACGAATAGTCCCTCTCCTGGTGCTCCGGTTTGACTTTCCATCTGCTTTATTATCAACCTCCCAACTTGGAGAGACAGCACCTTTAACCTCCTGGTTCGCACAGGTTGCCAATTTGGCAGAGGATGAAAGGGAAGAGGGAGAACCAATGAGAGAGTAGCTGTTAGGCATTTGGACGGGCACATATCACTGCAATTTCCCGGCAGGAAGAAGAATTAACCAAAGTCTCAGCCACCCACCGGGAATCAGTATAGATCCTGAACCAAAATTTTGGACTTGCGGTCAGCTCACCAAAAACGAGTTGAAAAATGGAGCTCAGGGGCACAGCAATTCACAAACTGGCCGAGTAATAAAGAACAACTATCGTCCAAAAATCTGTTGAGGGAAGGCAACGAGGCGGACTTGAAAGCGAGGCAGAATAGCAGGAAACAGATTTCAAGAGGTACGTAAGAATCGCCTTTAAAGCACAGGAAGAGGGGCACAACTTCGACAATGATGCACTTGGCCAAAAAGGGCGTATGTGTTTTCTCCTGAATATATTCAGGAGAAAACGCATACGCCCTTTTTGGCCAAGCAAGCAAGCGGGCAATGCAAATCTGCACTACAAAGAAGTATCACTTCCCACCGGTCAAAAGGGACATCCACAAAATGTGTAAAAACCAGAAAGGCAAGACAGGCCCTGGAGAACAGGGAGCCTTGTTATGCTGATGGGCGGGATGTAAATTGCCAACTGCCTCTCTGGAGGAGTGCATTGTGTTCCCTAAAACAAGTAAACAACAGAGCTACAGAGCCAAGGGCACTTCCAGTCTAGGGAATATACCTTGGTAAAACTGAAAATCAAAAAGACACAGCCACCCCAAAATTTAGGGCTGCACTGCTTACAAGGACCTCAACTTGGGTACACCTTAAATATCCCAGGAAATATAAAAATGGTTCAAAAAATTGTGGTACTTACGTACGATGGAATATCCCTCAGCCATGAAATCAATGTCATAAGACCAGTAGCAGCAAAATGGGTGGATTCAGGTACGATGATTCTAAGTGAAATAAGTCACACAGAAAAAGAAACATCATAAGATATCACTTATGAAGATCCTGTAAACATGGCTACATTTGAACTGAGTTAGGAAAGAGAACAGTGTCTCACATTTAGAAAACACTCTTATGCCTGCTTAAGGGGGAAGGAGAGGTGGGGTGATGCATAAAACCAGAGTTTGATATAAGCACAGGTACCGTTCCAAAAACCAACTATGGAATAGACAAGACCTACACCTTCCTCAGTGAAAGGGACTCAAAACCCCATATTTCCCGCAGAGGAATATATCTGACTAGTAAGAATCTTAAAACCTATGTATTGATATGTCTCCGTAAGGGAATCAAGTGTGTCTAGACTGGGATAAATATGGCAGCGAGAATCAGCTCAAACCCACTATAAAAAGGAATTTCAAAAATAAAACAAAAAAACTGGGAAATTCTTTACAATTCCTTCAGGGTCTCTGATGAAACCTGAAATGACCCTATCTACAATGACAGCTGGATGTGGCATAAGGCTGGACACTTGGGACTGAGAGGATTGGTGAGATTGGGTGAGCAAATGCAGACCCTTTAAAGCAATAATGCATGGCACACATTCCATGGGTCCCAACTCTCCAGGTTGAAGGGAATATTACTACAGATATAACATGTACGGGAATCCTAGAGAACGGACACACTGTGAATACGAAAGGTTTCTAAAACTCAACAAATAGTCCCTCTCCTGGTGCTCCGGTTTGACTTTCCATCTGCTTTATTATCAACCTCCCAAATTGGAGAGACAGCCCCTTTAACCTCCTGGTTCGCACAGGTTGCCAATTTGGCAGAGGATGAAAGGGAAGAGGGAGAACCAATGAGAGAGTAGCTGTTAGGCATTTGGACGGGCACATATCACTGTAATTTCCCGGCAGGAAGAAGAATTAACCAAAGTCTCAGCCACCCACCGGGAATCAGTATAGATCCTGAACCAAAATTTTGGACTTGCCGTCAGCTCACCAAAAACGAGTTGAAAAATGGAGCTCAGGGGCACAGCAATTCACAAACTGGCCGAGTAATAAAGGACAGCTATCGTCCAAAAATCTGTTGAGGGAAGGCAATGAGGCGGACTTGAAAGCGTGGCAGAATAGCAGGAAACAGATTTCAAGAGGTACGTTGGAATCGCCTTTAAAGCACAGGAAGAGGGGCACAACTTCGACAATGATGCACTTGGCCAAAAAGGGCGTATGCGTTTTCTCCTGAATATATTCAGGAGAAAACGCATACGCCCTTTTTGGCCAAGCAAGCAAGCGGGCAATGCAAATCTGCACTACAAAGAAGTATCACTTCCCACCAGTCAAAAGGGACATCCACAAAATGTGTAAAAACCAGAAAGGCAAGACAGTCCCTGGAGAACAGGGTGCCTTGTTATGCTGATGGGCGGGATGTAAATTGCCAACTGCCTCTCTGGAGGAGTGCATTGTGTTCCCTAAAACAAGTAAACAACAGAGCTACAGAGCCAAGGGCACTTCCAGTCTAGGGAATATACCTTGGGAAAACTGAAAATCAAAAAGACACAGCCACCCCAAAATTTAGGGCTGCACTGCTTACGAGGACCTCAACTTGGGTACACCTTAAATATCCCAGGAAATATAAAAATGGTTCAAAAAATTGTGGTACTTACGTACGATGGAATATCCCTCAGCCATGAAATCAATGTCATAAGACCAGTAGCAGCAAAATGGGTGGATTCAGGTACGATGATTCTAAGTGAAATAAGTCACACAGAAAAAGAAACTTATCATAAGATATCACTTATGAAGATCCTGTAAACATGGCTACACTTGAACTGAGTTAGGAAAGAGAACAGTGTCTCACATTTAGAAAACACTCTTATGCCTGCTTAAGGGGGAAGGAGAGGTGGGGTGATGCATAAAACCAGAGTTTGATATAAGCACAGGTACCGTTCCAAAAACCAACTATGGAATAGACAAGACCTACACCTTCCTCAGTGAAAGGGACTCAAAACCCCATATTTCCCACAGAGGAATATATCTGACTAGTAAGAATCTTAAAACCTATGTATTGATATGTCTCCGTAAGGGAATCAAGTGTGTCTAGACTGGGATAAATATGGCAGCGAGAATCAGCTCAAACCCACTATAAAAAGGAATTTCCAAAATAAAACAAAAAAACTGGGAAATTCTTTACAATT
The DNA here is from genome assembly GCF_949752795.1 of Hyperoodon ampullatus. Classification (NCBI taxonomy): domain Eukaryota; kingdom Metazoa; phylum Chordata; class Mammalia; order Artiodactyla; family Ziphiidae; genus Hyperoodon; species Hyperoodon ampullatus. Next base: position 184,347 of record NW_027640885.1, read on the forward strand.
CCTTCAGGGTCTCTGATGAAACCTGAAATGACCCTATCTACAATGACAGCTGGATGTGGCATAAGGCTGGACACTTGGGACTGAGAGGATTGGTGAGATTGGGTGAGCAAATGCAGACCCTTTAAAGCAATAATGCATGGCACACATTCCATGGGTCCCAACTCTCCAGGTTGAAGGGAATATTACTACAGATATAACATGTACGGGAATCCTAGAGAACGGACACACTGTGAATACGAAAGGCTTCTAAAACTCAACGAATAGTCCCTCTCCTGGTGCTCCGGTTTGACTTTCCATCTGCTTTATTATCGACCTCCCAACTTGGAGAGACAGCCCCTTTAACCTCCTGGTTCGCACAGGTTGCCAATTTGGCAGAGGATGAAAGGGAAGAGGGAGAACCAATGAGAGAGTAGCTGTTAGGCATTTGGACGGGCACATATCACTGCAATTTCCCGGCAGGAAGAAGAATTAACCAAAGTCTCAGCCACCCACCGGGAATCAGTATAGATCCTGAACCAAAATTTTGGACTTGCGGTCAGCTCACCAAAAACGAGTTGAAAAATGGAGCTCAGGGGCACAGCAATTCACAAACTGGCCGAGTAATAAAGAACAACTATCGTCCAAAAATCTGTTGAGGGAAGGCAACGAGGCGGACTTGAAAGCGAGGCAGAATAGCAGGAAACAGATTTCAAGAGGTACGTTGGAATCGCCTTTAAAGCACAGGAAGAGGGGCACAACTTCGACAATGATGCACTTGGCCAAAAAGGGCGTATGCGTTTTCTCCTGAATATATTCAGGAGAAAACGCATACGCCCTTTTTGGCCAAGCAAGCAAGCGGGCAATGCAAATCTGCACTACAAAGAAGTATCACTTCCCACCGGTCAAAAGGGACATCCACAAAATGTGTAAAAACCAGAAAGGCAAGACAGGCCCTGGAGAACAGGGAGCCTTGTTATGCTGATGGGCGGGATGTAAATTGCCAACTGCCTCTCTGGAGGAGTGCATTGTGTTCCCTAAAACAAGTAAACAACAGAGCTACAGAGCCAAGGGCACTTCCAGTCTAGGCAATATACCTTGGGAAAACTGAAAATCAAAAAGACACAGCCACCCCAAAATTTAGGGCTGCACTGCTTACAAGGACCTCAACTTGGGTACACCTTAAATATCCCAGGAAATATAAAAATGGTTCAAAAAATTGTGGTACTTACGTACGATGGAATATCCCTCAGCCATGAAATCAATGTCATAAGACCAGTAGCAGCAAAATGGGTGGATTCAGGTACGATGATTCTAAGTGAAATAAGTCACACAGAAAAAGAAACTTATCATAAGATATCACTTATGAAGATCCTGTAAACATGGCTACACTTGAACTGAGTTAGGAAAGAGAACAGTGTCTCACATTTAGAAAACACTCTTATGCCTGCTTAAGGGGGAAGGAGAGGTGGGGTGATGCATAAAACCAGAGTTTGATATAAGCACAGGTACCGTTCCAAAAACCAACTATGGAATAGACAAGACCTACACCTTCCTCAGTGAAAGGGACTCAAAACCCCATATTTCCCGCAGAGGAATATATCTGACTAGTAAGAATCTTAAAACCTATGTATTGATATGTCTCCGTAAGGGAATCAAGTGTGTCTAGACTGGGATAAATATGGCAGCGAGAATCAGCTCAAACCCACTATAAAAAGGAATTTCAAAAATAAAACAAAAAAACTGGGAAATTCTTTACAATTCCTTCAGGGTCTCTGATGAAACCTGAAATGACCCTATCTACAATGACAGCTGGATGTGGCATAAGGCTGGACACTTGGGACTGAGAGGATTGGTGAGATTGGGTGAGCAAATGCAGACCCTTTAAAGCAATAATGCATGGCACACATTCCATGGGTCCCAACTCTCCAGGTTGAAGGGAATATTACTACAGATATAACATGTACGGGAATCCTAGAGAACGGACACACTGTGAATACGAAAGGCTTCTAAAACTCAACGAATAGTCCCTCTCCTGGTGCTCCGGTTTGACTTTCCATCTGCTTTATTATCAACCTCCCAAATTGGAGAGACAGCCCCTTTAACCTCCTGGTTCGCACAGGTTGCCAATTTGGCAGAGGATGAAAGGGAAGAGGGAGAACCAATGAGAGAGTAGCTGTTAGGCATTTGGACGGGCATATATCACTGCAATTTCCCGGCAGGAAGAAGAATTAACCAAAGTCTCAGCCACCCACCGGGAATCAGTATAGATCCTGAACCAAAATTTTGGACTTGCGGTCAGCTCACCAAAAACGAGTTGAAAAATGGAGCTCAGGGGCACAGCAATTCACAAACTGGCCGAGTAATAAAGAACAACTATCGTCCAAAAATCTGTTGAGGGAAGGCAACGAGGCGGACTTGAAAGCGTGGCAGAATAGCAGGAAACAGATTTCAAGAGGTACGTTGGAATCGCCTTTAAAGCACAGGAAGAGGGGCACAACTTCGACAATGATGCACTTGGCCAAAAAGGGCGTATGTGTTTTCTCCTGAATATATTCAGGAGTAAACGCATACGCCCTTTTTGGCCAAGCAAGCAAGCGGGCAATGCAAATCTGCACTACAAAGAAGTATCACTTCCCACCGGTCAAAAGGGACATCCACAAAATGTGTAAAAACCAGAAAGGCAAGACAGGCCCTGGAGAACAGGGAGCCTTGTTATGCTGATGGGCGGGATGTAAATTGCCAACTGCCTCTCTGGAGGAGTGCATTGTGTTCCCTAAATCAAGTAAACAACAGAGCTACAGAGCCAAGGGCACTTCCAGTCTAGGGAATATACCTTGGGAAAACTGAAAATCAAAAAGACACAGCCACCCCAAAATTTAGGGCTGCACTGCTTACAAGGACCTCAACTTGGGTACACCTTAAATATCCCAGGAAATATAAAAATGGTTCAAAAAATTGTGGTACTTACGTACGATGGAATATCCCTCAGCCATGAAATCAATGTCATAAGACCAGTAGCAGCAAAATGGGTGGATTCAGGTACGATGATTCTAAGTGAAATAAGTCACACAGAAAAAGAAACTTATCATAAGATATCACTTATGAAGATCCTGTAAACATGGCTACATTTGAACTGAGTTAGGAAAGAGAACAGTGTCTCACATTTAGAAAACACTCTTATGCCTGCTTAAGGGGGAAGGAGAGGTGGGGTGATGCATAAAACCAGAGTTTGATATAAGCACAGGTACCGTTCCAAAAACCAACTATGGAATAGACAAGACCTACACCTTCCTCAGTGAAAGGGACTCAAAACCCCATATTTCCCGCAGAGGAATATATCTGACTAGTAAGAATCTTAAAACCTATGTATTGATATGTCTCCGTAAGGGAATCAAGTGTGTCTAGACTGGGATAAATATGGCAGCGAGAATCAGCTCAAACCCACTATAAAAAGGAATTTCCAAAATAAAACAAAAAAACTGGGAAATTCTTTACAATTCCTTCAGGGTCTCTGATGAAACCTGAAATGACCCTATCTACAATGACAGCTGGATGTGGCATAAGGCTGGACACTTGGGACTGAGAGGATTGGTGAGATTGGGTGAGCAAATGCAGACCCTTTAAAGCAATAATGCATGGCACACATTCCATGGGTCCCAACTCTCCAGGTTGAAGGGAATATTACTACAGATATAACATGTACGGGAATCCTAGAGAACGGACACACTGTGAATACGAAAGGTTTCTAAAACTCAACAAATAGTCCCTCTCCTGGTGCTCCGGTTTGACTTTCCATCTGCTTTATTATCAACCTCCCAAATTGGAGAGACAGCCCCTTTAACCTCCTGGTTCGCACAGGTTGCCAATTTGGCAGAGGATGAAAGGGAAGAGGGAGAACCAATGAGAGAGTAGCTGTTAGGCATTTGGACGGGCACATATCACTGTAATTTCCCGGCAGGAAGAAGAATTAACCAAAGTCTCAGCCACCCACCGGGAATCAGTATAGATCCTGAACCAAAATTTTGGACTTGCCGTCAGCTCACCAAAAACGAGTTGAAAAATGGAGCTCAGGGGCACAGCAATTCACAAACTGGCCGAGTAATAAAGGACAGCTATCGTCCAAAAATCTGTTGAGGGAAGGCAATGAGGCGGACTTGAAAGCGTGGCAGAATAGCAGGAAACAGATTTCAAGAGGTACGTTGGAATCGCCTTTAAAGCACAGGAAGAGGGGCACAACTTCGACAATGATGCACTTGGCCAAAAAGGGCGTATGCGTTTTCTCCTGAATATATTCAGGAGAAAACGCATACGCCCTTTTTGGCCAAGCAAGCAAGCGGGCAATGCAAATCTGCACTACAAAGAAGTATCACTTCCCACCGGTCAAAAGGGACATCCACAAAATGTGTAAAAACCAGAAAGGCAAGACAGTCCCTGGAGAACAGGGTGCCTTGTTATGCTGATGGGCGGGATGTAAATTGCCAACTGCCTCTCTGGAGGAGTGCATTGTGTTCCCTAAAACAAGTAAACAACAGAGCTACAGAGCCAAGGGCACTTCCAGTCTAGGGAATATACCTTGGGAAAACTGAAAATCAAAAAGACACAGCCACCCCAAAATTTAGGGCTGCACTGCTTACGAGGACCTCAACTTGGGTACACCTTAAATATCCCAGGAAATATAAAAATGGTTCAAAAAATTGTGGTACTTACGTACGATGGAATATCCCTCAGCCATGAAATCAATGTCATAAGACCAGTAGCAGCAAAATGGGTGGATTCAGGTACGATGATTCTAAGTGAAATAAGTCACACAGAAAAAGAAACTTATCATAAGATATCACTTATGAAGATCCTGTAAACATGGCTACACTTGAACTGAGTTAGGAAAGAGAACAGTGTCTCACATTTAGAAAACACTCTTATGCCTGCTTAAGGGGGAAGGAGAGGTGGGGTGATGCATAAAACCAGAGTTTGATATAAGCACAGGTACCGTTCCAAAAACCAACTATGGAATAGACAAGACCTACACCTTCCTCAGTGAAAGGGACTCAAAACCCCATATTTCCCACAGAGGAATATATCTGACTAGTAAGAATCTTAAAACCTATGTATTGATATGTCTCCGTAAGGGAATCAAGTGTGTCTAGACTGGGATAAATATGGCAGCGAGAATCAGCTCAAACCCACTATAAAAAGGAATTTCAAAAATAAAACAAAAAAACTGGGAAATTCTTTACAATTCCTTCAGGGTCTCTGATGAAACCTGAAATGACCCTATCTACAATGACAGCTGGATGTGGCATAAGGCTGGACACTTGGGACTGAGAGGATTGGTGAGATTGGGTGAGCAAATGCAGACCCTTTAAAGCAATAATGCATGGCACACATTCCATGGGTCCCAACTCTCCAGGTTGAAGGGAATATTACTACAGATATAACATGTACGGGAATCCTAGAGAACGGACACACTGTGAATACGAAAGGCTTCTAAAACTCAACGAATAGTCCCTCTCCTGGTGCTCCGGTTTGACTTTCCATCTGCTTTATTATCGACCTCCCAACTTGGAGAGACAGCCCCTTTAACCTCCTGGTTCGCACAGGTTGCCAATTTGGCAGAGGATGAAAGGGAAGAGGGAGAACCAATGAGAGAGTAGCTGTTAGGCATTTGGACGGGCACATATCACTGCAATTTCCCGGCAGGAAGAAGAATTAACCAAAGTCTCAGCCACCCACCGGGAATCAGTATAGATCCTGAACCAAAATTTTGGACTTGCGGTCAGCTCACCAAAAACGAGTTGAAAAATGGAGCTCAGGGGCACAGCAATTCACAAACTGGCCGAGTAATAAAGAACAACTATCGTCCAAAAATCTGTTGAGGGAAGGCAACGAGGCGGACTTGAAAGCGAGGCAGAATAGCAGGAAACAGATTTCAAGAGGTACGTTGGAATCGCCTTTAAAGCACAGGAAGAGGGGCACAACTTCGACAATGATGCACTTGGCCAAAAAGGGCGTATGCGTTTTCTCCTGAATATATTCAGGAGAAAACGCATACGCCCTTTTTGGCCAAGCAAGCAAGCGGGCAATGCAAATCTGCACTACAAAGAAGTATCACTTCCCACCGGTCAAAAGGGACATCCACAAAATGTGTAAAAACCAGAAAGGCAAGACAGGCCCTGGAGAACAGGGAGCCTTGTTATGCTGATGGGCGGGATGTAAATTGCCAACTGCCTCTCTGGAGGAGTGCATTGTGTTCCCTAAAACAAGTAAACAACAGAGCTACAGAGCCAAGGGCACTTCCAGTCTAGGGAATATACCTTGGGAAAACTGAAAATCAAAAAGACACAGCCACCCCAAAATTTAGGGCTGCACTGCTTACAAGGACCTCAACTTGGGTACACCTTAAATATCCCAGGAAATATAAAAATGGTTCAAAAAATTGTGGTACTTACGTACGATGGAATATCCCTCAGCCATGAAATCAATGTCATAAGACCAGTAGCAGCAAAATGGGTGGATTCAGGTACGATGATTCTAAGTGAAATAAGTCACACAGAAAAAGAAACTTATCATAAGATATCACTTATGAAGATCCTGTAAACATGGCTACACTTGAACTGAGTTAGGAAAGAGAACAGTGTCTCACATTTAGAAAACACTCTTATGCCTGCTTAAGGGGGAAGGAGAGGTGGGGTGATGCATAAAACCAGAGTTTGATATAAGCACAGGTACCGTTCCAAAAACCAACTATGGAATAGACAAGACCTACACCTTCCTCAGTGAAAGGGACTCAAAACCCCATATTTCCCGCAGAGGAATATATCTGACTAGTAAGAATCTTAAAACCTATGTATTGATATGTCTCCGTAAGGGAATCAAGTGTGTCTAGACTGGGATAAATATGGCAGCGAGAATCAGCTCAAACCCACTATAAAAAGGAATTTCAAAAATAAAACAAAAAAACTGGGAAATTCTTTACAATTCCTTCAGGGTCTCTGATGAAACCTGAAATGACCCTATCTACAATGACAGCTGGATGTGGCATAAGGCTGGACACTTGGGACTGAGAGGATTGGTGAGATTGGGTGAGCAAATGCAGACCCTTTAAAGCAATAATGCATGGCACACATTCCATGGGTCCCAACTCTCCAGGTTGAAGGGAATATTACTACAGATATAACATGTACGGGAATCCTAGAGAACGGACACACTGTGAATACGAAAGGCTTCTAAAACTCAACGAATAGTCCCTCTCCTGGTGCTCCGGTTTGACTTTCCATCTGCTTTATTATCAACCTCCCAAATTGGAGAGACAGCCCCTTTAACCTCCTGGTTCGCACAGGTTGCCAATTTGGCAGAGGATGAAAGGGAAGAGGGAGAACCAATGAGAGAGTAGCTGTTAGGCATTTGGACGGGCATATATCACTGCAATTTCCCGGCAGGAAGAAGAATTAACCAAAGTCTCAGCCACCCACCGGGAATCAGTATAGATCCTGAACCAAAATTTTGGACTTGCGGTCAGCTCACCAAAAACGAGTTGAAAAATGGAGCTCAGGGGCACAGCAATTCACAAACTGGCCGAGTAATAAAGAACAACTATCGTCCAAAAATCTGTTGAGGGAAGGCAACGAGGCGGACTTGAAAGCGTGGCAGAATAGCAGGAAACAGATTTCAAGAGGTACGTTGGAATCGCCTTTAAAGCACAGGAAGAGGGGCACAACTTCGACAATGATGCACTTGGCCAAAAAGGGCGTATGTGTTTTCTCCTGAATATATTCAGGAGTAAACGCATACGCCCTTTTTGGCCAAGCAAGCAAGCGGGCAATGCAAATCTGCACTACAAAGAAGTATCACTTCCCACCGGTCAAAAGGGACATCCACAAAATGTGTAAAAACCAGAAAGGCAAGACAGGCCCTGGAGAACAGGGAGCCTTGTTATGCTGATGGGCGGGATGTAAATTGCCAACTGCCTCTCTGGAGGAGTGCATTGTGTTCCCTAAATCAAGTAAACAACAGAGCTACAGAGCCAAGGGCACTTCCAGTCTAGGGAATATACCTTGGGAAAACTGAAAATCAAAAAGACACAGCCACCCCAAAATTTAGGGCTGCACTGCTTACAAGGACCTCAACTTGGGTACACCTTAAATATCCCAGGAAATATAAAAATGGTTCAAAAAATTGTGGTACTTACGTACGATGGAATATCCCTCAGCCATGAAATCAATGTCATAAGACCAGTAGCAGCAAAATGGGTGGATTCAGGTACGATGATTCTAAGTGAAATAAGTCACACAGAAAAAGAAACTTATCATAAGATATCACTTATGAAGATCCTGTAAACATGGCTACATTTGAACTGAGTTAGGAAAGAGAACAGTGTCTCACATTTAGAAAACACTCTTATGCCTGCTTAAGGGGGAAGGAGAGGTGGGGTGATGCATAAAACCAGAGTTTGATATAAGCACAGGTACCGTTCCAAAAACCAACTATGGAATAGACAAGACCTACACCTTCCTCAGTGAAAGGGACTCAAAACCCCATATTTCCCGCAGAGGAATATATCTGACTAGTAAGAATCTTAAAACCTATGTATTGATATGTCTCCGTAAGGGAATCAAGTGTGTCTAGACTGGGATAAATATGGCAGCGAGAATCAGCTCAAACCCACTATAAAAAGGAATTTCCAAAATAAAACAAAAAAACTGGGAAATTCTTTACAATTCCTTCAGGGTCTCTGATGAAACCTGAAATGACCCTATCTACAATGACAGCTGGATGTGGCATAAGGCTGGACACTTGGGACTGAGAGGATTGGTGAGATTGGGTGAGCAAATGCAGACCCTTTAAAGCAATAATGCATGGCACACATTCCATGGGTCCCAACTCTCCAGGTTGAAGGGAATATTACTACAGATATAACATGTACGGGAATCCTAGAGAACGGACACACTGTGAATACGAAAGGTTTCTAAAACTCAACAAATAGTCCCTCTCCTGGTGCTCCGGTTTGACTTTCCATCTGCTTTATTATCAACCTCCCAAATTGGAGAGACAGCCCCTTTAACCTCCTGGTTCGCACAGGTTGCCAATTTGGCAGAGGATGAAAGGGAAGAGGGAGAACCAATGAGAGAGTAGCTGTTAGGCATTTGGACGGGCACATATCACTGTAATTTCCCAGCAGGAAGAAGAATTAACCAAAGTCTCAGCCACCCACCGGGAATCAGTATAGATCCTGAACCAAAATTTTGGACTTGCGGTCAGCTCACCAAAAACGAGTTGAAAAATGGAGCTCAGGGGCACAGCAATTCACAAACTGGCCGAGTAATAAAGGACAGCTATCGTCCAAAAATCTGTTGAGGGAAGGCAATGAGGCGGACTTGAAAGCGTGGCAGAATAGCAGGAAACAGATTTCAAGAGGTACGTTGGAATCGCCTTTAAAGCACAGGAAGAGGGGCACAACTTCGACAATGATGCACTTGGCCAAAAAGGGCGTATGCGTTTTCTCCTGAATATATTCAGGAGAAAACGCATACGCCCTTTTTGGCCAAGCAAGCAAGCGGGCAATGCAAATCTGCACTACAAAGAAGTATCACTTCCCACCAGTCAAAAGGGACATCCACAAAATGTGTAAAAACCAGAAAGGCAAGACAGGCCCTGGAGAACAGGGTGCCTTGTTATGCTGATGGGCGGGATGTAAATTGCCAACTGCCTCTCTGGAGGAGTGCATTGTGTTCCCTAAAACAAGTAAACAACAGAGCTACAGAGCCAAGGGCACTTCCAGTCTAGGGAATATACCTTGGGAAAACTGAAAATCAAAAAGACACAGCCACCCCAAAATTTAGGGCTGCACTGCTTACGAGGACCTCAACTTGGGTACACCTTAAATATCCCAGGAAATATAAAAATGGTTCAAAAAATTGTGGTACTTACGTACGATGGAATATCCCTCAGCCATGAAATCAATGTCATAAGACCAGTAGCAGCAAAATGGGTGGATTCAGGTACGATGATTCTAAGTGAAATAAGTCACACAGAAAAAGAAACTTATCATAAGATATCACTTATGAAGATCCTGTAAACATGGCTACACTTGAACTGAGTTAGGAAAGAGAACAGTGTCTCACATTTAGAAAACACTCTTATGCCTGCTTAAGGGGGAAGGAGAGGTGGGGTGATGCATAAAACCAGAGTTTGATATAAGCACAGGTACCGTTCCAAAAACCAACTATGGAATAGACAAGACCTACACCTTCCTCAGTGAAAGGGACTCAAAACCCCATATTTCCCACAGAGGAATATATCTGACTAGTAAGAATCTTAAAACCTATGTATTGATATGTCTCCGTAAGGGAATCAAGTGTGTCTAGACTGGGATAAATATGGCAGCGAGAATCAGCTCAAACCCACTATAAAAAGGAATTTCAAAAATAAAACAAAAAAACTGGGAAATTCTTTACAATTCCTTCAGGGTCTCTGATGAAACCTGAAATGACCCTATCTACAATGACAGCTGGATGTGGCATAAGGCTGGACACTTGGGACTGAGAGGATTGGTGAGATTGGGTGAGCAAATGCAGACCCTTTAAAGCAATAATGCATGGCACACATTCCATGGGTCCCAACTCTCCAGGTTGAAGGGAATATTACTACAGATATAACATGTACGGGAATCCTAGAGAACGGACACACTGTGAATACGAAAGGCTTCTAAAACTCAACGAATAGTCCCTCTCCTGGTGCTCCGGTTTGACTTTCCATCTGCTTTATTATCAACCTCCCAACTTGGAGAGACAGCCCCTTTAACCTCCTGGTTCGCACAGGTTGCCAATTTGGCAGAGGATGAAAGGGAAGAGGGAGAACCAATGAGAGAGTAGCTGTTAGGCATTTGGACGGGCACATATCACTGCAATTTCCCGGCAGGAAGAAGAATTAACCAAAGTCTCAGCCACCCACCGGGAATCAGTATAGATCCTGAACCAAAATTTTGGACTTGCGGTCAGCTCACCAAAAACGAGTTGAAAAATGGAGCTCAGGGGCACAGCAATTCACAAACTGGCCGAGTAATAAAGAACAACTATCGTCCAAAAATCTGTTGAGGGAAGGCAACGAGGCGGACTTGAAAGCGAGGCAGAATAGCAGGAAACAGATTTCAAGAGGTACGTTGGAATCGCCTTTAAAGCACAGGAAGAGGGGCACAACTTCGACAATGATGCACTTGGCCAAAAAGGGCGTATGCGTTTTCTCCTGAATATATTCAGGAGAAAACGCATACGCCCTTTTTGGCCAAGCAAGCAAGCGGGCAATGCAAATCTGCACTACAAAGAAGTATCACTTCCCACCGGTCAAAAGGGACATCCACAAAATGTGTAAAAACCAGAAAGGCAAGACAGGCCCTGGAGAACAGGGAGCCTTGTTATGCTGATGGGCGGGATGTAAATTGCCAACTGCCTCTCTGGAGGAGTGCATTGTGTTCCCTAAAACAAGTAAACAACAGAGCTACAGAGCCAAGGGCACTTCCAGTCTAGGGAATATACCTTGGGAAAACTGAAAATCAAAAAGACACAGCCACCCCAAAATTTAGGGCTGCACTGCTTACAAGGACCTCAACTTGGGTACACCTTAAATATCCCAGGAAATATAAAAATGGTTCAAAAAATTGTGGTACTTACGTACGATGGAATATCCCTCAGCCATGAAATCAATGTCATAAGACCAGTAGCAGCAAAATGGGTGGATTCAGGTACGATGATTCTAAGTGAAATAAGTCACACAGAAAAAGAAACTTATCATAAGATATCACTTATGAAGATCCTGTAAACATGGCTACACTTGAACTGAGTTAGGAAAGAGAACAGTGTCTCACATTTAGAAAACACTCTTATGCCTGCTTAAGGGGGAAGGAGAGGTGGGGTGATGCATAAAACCAGAGTTTGATATAAGCACAGGTACCGTTCCAAAAACCAACTATGGAATAGACAAGACCTACACCTTCCTCAGTGAAAGGGACTCAAAACCCCATATTTCCCGCAGAGGAATATATCTGACTAGTAAGAATCTTAAAACCTATGTATTGATATGTCTCCGTAAGGGAATCAAGTGTGTCTAGACTGGGATAAATATGGCAGCGAGAATCAGCTCAAACCCACTATAAAAAGGAATTTCAAAAATAAAACAAAAAAACTGGGAAATTCTTTACAATTCCTTCAGGGTCTCTGAAGAAACCTGAAATGACCCTATCTACAATGACAGCTGGATGTGGCATAAGGCTGGACACTTGGGACTGAGAGGATTGGTGAGATTGGGTGAGCAAATGCAGACCCTTTAAAGCAATAATGCATGGCACACATTCCATGGGTCCCAACTCTCCAGGTTGAAGGGAATATTACTACAGATATAACATGTACGGGAATCCTAGAGAACGGACACACTGTGAATACGAAAGGTTTCTAAAACTCAACGAATAGTCCCTCTCCTGGTGCTCCGGTTTGACTTTCCATCTGCTTTATTATCAACCTCCCAAATTGGAGAGACAGCCCCTTTAACCTCCTGGTTCGCACAGGTTGCCAATTTGGCAGAGGATGAAAGGGAAGAGGGAGAACCAATGAGAGAGTAGCTGTTAGGCATTTGGACGGGCACATATCACTGCAATTTCCCGGCAGGAAGAAGAATTAACCAAAGTCTCAGCCACCCACCGGGAATCAGTATAGATCCTGAACCAAAATTTTGGACTTGCGGTCAGCTCACCAAAAACGAGTTGAAAAATGGAGCTCAGGGGCACAGCAATTCACAAACTGGCCGAGTAATAAAGAACAACTATCGTCCAAAAATCTGTTGAGGGAAGGCAACGAGGCGGACTTGAAAGCGTGGCAGAACAGCAGGAAACAGATTTCAAGAGGTACGTTGGAATCGCCTTTAAAGCACAGGAAGAGGGGCACAACTTCGACAATGATGCACTTGGCCAAAAAGGGCGTATGCGTTTTCTCCTGAATATATTCAGGAGAAAACGCATACGCCCTTTTTGGCCAAGCAAGCAAGCGGGCAATGCAAATCTGCACTACAAAGAAGTATCACTTCCCACCGGTCAAAAGGGACATCCACAAAATGTGTAAAAACCAGAAAGGCAAGACAGGCCCTGGAGAACAGGGAGCCTTGTTATGCTGATGGGCGGGATGTAAATTGCCAACTGCCTCTCTGGAGGAGTGCATTGTGTTCCCTAAATCAAGTAAACAACAGAGCTACAGAGCCAAGGGCACTTCCAGTCTAGGGAATATACCTTGGGAAAACTGAAAATCAAAAAGACACAGCCACCCCAAAATTTAGGGCTGCACTGCTTACAAGGACCTCAACTTGGGTACACCTTAAATATCCCAGGAAATATAAAAATGGTTCAAAAAATTGTGGTACTTACGTACGATGGAATATCCCTCAGCCATGAAATCAATGTCATAAGACCAGTAGCAGCAAAATGGGTGGATTCAGGTACGATGATTCTAAGTGAAATAAGTCACACAGAAAAAGAAACTTATCATAAGATATCACTTATGAAGATCCTGTAAACATGGCTACATTTGAACTGAGTTAGGAAAGAGAACAGTGTCTCACATTTAGAAAACACTCTTATGCCTGCTTAAGGGGGAAGGAGAGGTGGGGTGATGCATAAAACCAGAGTTTGATATAAGCACAGGTACCGTTCCAAAAACCAACTATGGAATAGACAAGACCTACACCTTCCTCAGTGAAAGGGACTCAAAACCCCATATTTCCCGCAGAGGAATATATCTGACTAGTAAGAATATTAAAACCTATGTATTGATATGTCTCCGTAAGGGAATCAAGTGTGTCTAGACTGGGATAAATATGGCAGCGAGAATCAGCTCAAACCCACTATAAAAAGGAATTTCCAAAATAAAACAAAAAAACTGGGAAATTCTTTACAATTCCTTCAGGGTCTCTGATGAAACCTGAAATGACCCTATCTACAATGACAGCTGGATGTGGCATAAGGCTGGACACTTGGGACTGAGAGGATTGGTGAGATTGGGTGAGCAAATGCAGACCCTTTAAAGCAATAATGCATGGCACACATTCCATGGGTCCCAACTCTCCAGGTTGAAGGGAATATTACTACAGATATAACATGTACGGGAATCCTAGAGAACGGACACACTGTGAATACGAAAGGTTTCTAAAACTCAACAAATAGTCCCTCTCCTGGTGCTCCGGTTTGACTTTCCATCTGCTTTATTATCAACCTCCCAAATTGGAGAGACAGCCCCTTTAACCTCCTGGTTCGCACAGGTTGCCAATTTGGCAGAGGATGAAAGGGAAGAGGGAGAACCAATGAGAGAGTAGCTGTTAGGCATTTGGACGGGCACATATCACTGTAATTTCCCGGCAGGAAGAAGAATTAACCAAAGTCTCAGCCACCCACCGGGAATCAGTATAGATCCTGAACCAAAATTTTGGACTTGCCGTCAGCTCACCAAAAACGAGTTGAAAAATGGAGCTCAGGGGCACAGCAATTCACAAACTGGCCGAGTAATAAAGGACAGCTATCGTCCAAAAATCTGTTGAGGGAAGGCAATGAGGCGGACTTGAAAGCGTGGCAGAATAGCAGGAAACAGATTTCAAGAGGTACGTTGGAATCGCCTTTAAAGCACAGGAAGAGGGGCACAACTTCGACAATGATGCACTTGGCCAAAAAGGGCGTATGCGTTTTCTCCTGAATATATTCAGGAGAAAACGCATACGCCCTTTTTGGCCAAGCAAGCAAGCGGGCAATGCAAATCTGCACTACAAAGAAGTATCACTTCCCACCAGTCAAAAGGGACATCCACAAAATGTGTAAAAACCAGAAAGGCAAGACAGTCCCTGGAGAACAGGGTGCCTTGTTATGCTGATGGGCGGGATGTAAATTGCCAACTGCCTCTCTGGAGGAGTGCATTGTGTTCCCTAAAACAAGTAAACAACAGAGCTACAGAGCCAAGGGCACTTCCAGTCTAGGGAATATACCTTGGGAAAACTGAAAATCAAAAAGACACAGCCACCCCAAAATTTAGGGCTGCACTGCTTACGAGGACCTCAACTTGGGTACACCTTAAATATCCCAGGAAATATAAAAATGGTTCAAAAAATTGTGGTACTTACGTACGATGGAATATCCCTCAGCCATGAAATCAATGTCATAAGACCAGTAGCAGCAAAATGGGTGGATTCAGGTACGATGATTCTAAGTGAAATAAGTCACACAGAAAAAGAAACTTATCATAAGATATCACTTATGAAGATCCTGTAAACATGGCTACACTTGAACTGAGTTAGGAAAGAGAACAGTGTCTCACATTTAGAAAACACTCTTATGCCTGCTTAAGGGGGAAGGAGAGGTGGGGTGATGCATAAAACCAGAGTTTGATATAAGCACAGGTACCGTTCCAAAAACCAACTATGGAATAGACAAGACCTACACCTTCCTCAGTGAAAGGGACTCAAAACCCCATATTTCCCACAGAGGAATATATCTGACTAGTAAGAATCTTAAAACCTATGTATTGATATGTCTCCGTAAGGGAATCAAGTGTGTCTAGACTGGGATAAATATGGCAGCGAGAATCAGCTCAAACCCACTATAAAAAGGAATTTCAAAAATAAAACAAAAAAACTGGGAAATTCTTTACAATTCCTTCAGGGTCTCTGATGAAACCTGAAATGACCCTATCTACAATGACAGCTGGATGTGGCATAAGGCTGGACACTTGGGACTGAGAGGATTGGTGAGATTGGGTGAGCAAATGCAGACCCTTTAAAGCAATAATGCATGGCACACATTCCATGGGTCCCAACTCTCCAGGTTGAAGGGAATATTACTACAGATAAAACATGTACGGGAATCCTAGAGAACGGACACACTGTGAATACGAAAGGCTTCTAAAACTCAACGAATAGTCCCTCTCCTGGTGCTCCGGTTTGACTTTCCATCTGCTTTATTATCGACCTCCCAACTTGGAGAGACAGCCCCTTTAACCTCCTGGTTCGCACAGGTTGCCAATTTGGCAGAGGATGAAAGGGAAGAGGGAGAACCAATGAGAGAGTAGCTGTTAGGCATTTGGACGGGCACATATCACTGCAATTTCCCGGCAGGAAGAAGAATTAACCAAAGTCTCAGCCACCCACCGGGAATCAGTATAGATCCTGAACCAAAATTTTGGACTTGCGGTCAGCTCACCAAAAACGAGTTGAAAAATGGAGCTCAGGGGCACAGCAATTCACAAACTGGCCGAGTAATAAAGAACAACTATCGTCCAAAAATCTGTTGAGGGAAGGCAACGAGGCGGACTTGAAAGCGAGGCAGAATAGCAGGAAACAGATTTCAAGAGGTACGTTGGAATCGCCTTTAAAGCACAGGAAGAGGGGCACAACTTCGACAATGATGCACTTGGCCAAAAAGGGCGTATGCGTTTTCTCCTGAATATATTCAGGAGAAAACGCATACGCCCTTTTTGGCCAAGCAAGCAAGCGGGCAATGCAAATCTGCACTACAAAGAAGTATCACTTCCCACCGGTCAAAAGGGACATCCACAAAATGTGTAAAAACCAGAAAGGCAAGACAGGCCCTGGAGAACAGGGAGCCTTGTTATGCTGATGGGCGGGATGTAAATTGCCAACTGCCTCTCTGGAGGAGTGCATTGTGTTCCCTAAAACAAGTAAACAACAGAGCTACAGAGCCAAGGGCACTTCCAGTCTAGGGAATATACCTTGGGAAAACTGAAAATCAAAAAGACACAGCCACCCCAAAATTTAGGGCTGCACTGCTTACAAGGACCTCAACTTGGGTACACCTTAAATATCCCAGGAAATATAAAAATGGTTCAAAAAATTGTGGTACTTACGTACGATGGAATATCCCTCAGCCATGAAATCAATGTCATAAGACCAGTAGCAGCAAAATGGGTGGATTCAGGTACGATGATTCTAAGTGAAATAAGTCACACAGAAAAAGAAACTTATCATAAGATATCACTTATGAAGATCCTGTAAACATGGCTACACTTGAACTGAGTTAGGAAAGAGAACAGTGTCTCACATTTAGAAAACACTCTTATGCCTGCTTAAGGGGGAAGGAGAGGTGGGGTGATGCATAAAACCAGAGTTTGATATAAGCACAGGTACCGTTCCAAAAACCAACTATGGAATAGACAAGACCTACACCTTCCTCAGTGAAAGGGACTCAAAACCCCATATTTCCCGCAGAGGAATATATCTGACTAGTAAGAATCTTAAAACCTATGTATTGATATGTCTCCGTAAGGGAATCAAGTGTGTCTAGACTGGGATAAATATGGCAGCGAGAATCAGCTCAAACCCACTATAAAAAGGAATTTCAAAAATAAAACAAAAAAACTGGGAAATTCTTTACAATTCCTTCAGGGTCTCTGATGAAACCTGAAATGACCCTATCTACAATGACAGCTGGATGTGGCATAAGGCTGGACACTTGGGACTGAGAGGATTGGTGAGATTGGGTGAGCAAATGCAGACCCTTTAAAGCAATAATGCATGGCACACATTCCATGGGTCCCAACTCTCCAGGTTGAAGGGAATATTACTACAGATATAACATGTACGGGAATCCTAGAGAACGGACACACTGTGAATACGAAAGGCTTCTAAAACTCAACGAATAGTCCCTCTCCTGGTGCTCCGGTTTGACTTTCCATCTGCTTTATTATCAACCTCCCAAATTGGAGAGACAGCCCCTTTAACCTCCTGGTTCGCACAGGTTGCCAATTTGGCAGAGGATGAAAGGGAAGAGGGAGAACCAATGAGAGAGTAGCTGTTAGGCATTTGGACGGGCATATATCACTGCAATTTCCCGGCAGGAAGAAGAATTAACCAAAGTCTCAGCCACCCACCGGGAATCAGTATAGATCCTGAACCAAAATTTTGGACTTGCGGTCAGCTCACCAAAAACGAGTTGAAAAATGGAGCTCAGGGGCACAGCAATTCACAAACTGGCCGAGTAATAAAGAACAACTATCGTCCAAAAATCTGTTGAGGGAAGGCAACGAGGCGGACTTGAAAGCGTGGCAGAATAGCAGGAAACAGATTTCAAGAGGTACGTTGGAATCGCCTTTAAAGCACAGGAAGAGGGGCACAACTTCGACAATGATGCACTTGGCCAAAAAGGGCGTATGTGTTTTCTCCTGAATATATTCAGGAGTAAACGCATACGCCCTTTTTGGCCAAGCAAGCAAGCGGGCAATGCAAATCTGCACTACAAAGAAGTATCACTTCCCACCGGTCAAAAGGGACATCCACAAAATGTGTAAAAACCAGAAAGGCAAGACAGGCCCTGGAGAACAGGGAGCCTTGTTATGCTGATGGGCGGGATGTAAATTGCCAACTGCCTCTCTGGAGGAGTGCATTGTGTTCCCTAAATCAAGTAAACAACAGAGCTACAGAGCCAAGGGCACTTCCAGTCTAGGGAATATACCTTGGGAAAACTGAAAATCAAAAAGACACAGCCACCCCAAAATTTAGGGCTGCACTGCTTACAAGGACCTCAACTTGGGTACACCTTAAATATCCCAGGAAATATAAAAATGGTTCAAAAAATTGTGGTACTTACGTACGATGGAATATCCCTCAGCCATGAAATCAATGTCATAAGACCAGTAGCAGCAAAATGGGTGGATTCAGGTACGATGATTCTAAGTGAAATAAGTCACACAGAAAAAGAAACTTATCATAAGATATCACTTATGAAGATCCTGTAAACATGGCTACATTTGAACTGAGTTAGGAAAGAGAACAGTGTCTCACATTTAGAAAACACTCTTATGCCTGCTTAAGGGGGAAGGAGAGGTGGGGTGATGCATAAAACCAGAGTTTGATATAAGCACAGGTACCGTTCCAAAAACCAACTATGGAATAGACAAGACCTACACCTTCCTCAGTGAAAGGGACTCAAAACCCCATATTTCCCGCAGAGGAATATATCTGACTAGTAAGAATCTTAAAACCTATGTATTGATATGTCTCCGTAAGGGAATCAAGTGTGTCTAGACTGGGATAAATATGGCAGCGAGAATCAGCTCAAACCCACTATAAAAAGGAATTTCCAAAATAAAACAAAAAAACTGGGAAATTCTTTACAATTCCTTCAGGGTCTCTGATGAAACCTGAAATGACCCTATCTACAATGACAGCTGGATGTGGCATAAGGCTGGACACTTGGGACTGAGAGGATTGGTGAGATTGGGTGAGCAAATGCAGACCCTTTAAAGCAATAATGCATGGCACACATTCCATGGGTCCCAACTCTCCAGGTTGAAGGGAATATTACTACAGATATAACATGTACGGGAATCCTAGAGAACGGACACACTGTGAATACGAAAGGTTTCTAAAACTCAACGAATAGTCCCTCTCCTGGTGCTCCGGTTTGACTTTCCATCTGCTTTATTATCAACCTCCCAACTTGGAGAGACAGCCCCTTTAACCTCCTGGTTCGCACAGGTTGCCAATTTGGCAGAGGATGAAAGGGAAGAGGGAGAACCAATGAGAGAGTAGCTGTTAGGCATTTGGACGGGCACATATCACTGTAATTTCCCGGCAGGAAGAAGAATTAACCAAAGTCTCAGCCACCCACCGGGAATCAGTATAGATCCTGAACCAAAATTTTGGACTTGCGGTCAGCTCACCAAAAACGAGTTGAAAAATGGAGCTCAGGGGCACAGCAATTCACAAACTGGCCGAGTAATAAAGAACAACTATCGTCCAAAAATCTGTTGAGGGAAGGCAACGAGGCGGACTTGAAAGCGAGGCAGAATAGCAGGAAACAGATTTCAAGAGGTACGTTGGAATCGCCTTTAAAGCACAGGAAGAGGGGCACAACTTCGACAATGATGCACTTGGCCAAAAAGGGCGTATGCGTTTTCTCCTGAATATATTCAGGAGAAAACGCATACGCCCTTTTTGGCCAAGCAAGCAAGCGGGCAATGCAAATCTGCACTACAAAGAAGTATCACTTCCCACCGGTCAAAAGGGACATCCACAAAATGTGTAAAAACCAGAAAGGCAAGACAGGCCCTGGAGAACAGGGAGCCTTGTTATGCTGATGGGCGGGATGTAAATTGCCAACTGCCTCTCTGGAGGAGTGCATTGTGTTCCCTAAAACAAGTAAACAACAGAGCTACAGAGCCAAGGGCACTTCCAGTCTAGGGAATATACCTTGGGAAAACTGAAAATCAAAAAGACACAGCCACCCCAAAATTTAGGGCTGCACTGCTTACAAGGACCTCAACTTGGGTACACCTTAAATATCCCAGGAAATATAAAAATGGTTCAAAAAATTGTGGTACTTACGTACGATGGAATATCCCTCAGCCATGAAATCAATGTCATAAGACCAGTAGCAGCAAAATGGGTGGATTCAGGTACGATGATTCTAAGTGAAATAAGTCACACAGAAAAAGAAACTTATCATAAGATATCACTTATGAAGATCCTGTAAACATGGCTACACTTGAACTGAGTTAGGAAAGAGAACAGTGTCTCACATTTAGAAAACACTCTTATGCCTGCTTAAGGGGGAAGGAGAGGTGGGGTGATGCATAAAACCAGAGTTTGATATAAGCACAGGTACCGTTCCAAAAACCAACTATGGAATAGACAAGACCTACACCTTCCTCAGTGAAAGGGACTCAAAACCCCATATTTCCCGCAGAGGAATATATCTGACTAGTAAGAATCTTAAAACCTATGTATTGATATGTCTCCGTAAGGGAATCAAGTGTGTCTAGACTGGGATAAATATGGCAGCGAGAATCAGCTCAAACCCACTATAAAAAGGAATTTCAAAAATAAAACAAAAAAACTGGGAAATTCTTTACAATTCCTTCAGGGTCTCTGAAGAAACCTGAAATGACCCTATCTACAATGACAGCTGGATGTGGCATAAGGCTGGACACTTGGGACTGAGAGGATTGGTGAGATTGGGTGAGCAAATGCAGACCCTTTAAAGCAATAATGCATGGCACACATTCCATGGGTCCCAACTCTCCAGGTTGAAGGGAATATTACTACAGATATAACATGTACGGGAATCCTAGAGAACGGACACACTGTGAATACGAAAGGTTTCTAAAACTCAACGAATAGTCCCTCTCCTGGTGCTCCGGTTTGACTTTCCATCTGCTTTATTATCAACCTCCCAAATTGGAGAGACAGCCCCTTTAACCTCCTGGTTCGCACAGGTTGCCAATTTGGCAGAGGATGAAAGGGAAGAGGGAGAACCAATGAGAGAGTAGCTGTTAGGCATTTGGACGGGCACATATCACTGCAATTTCCCGGCAGGAAGAAGAATTAACCAAAGTCTCAGCCACCCACCGGGAATCAGTATAGATCCTGAACCAAAATTTTGGACTTGCGGTCAGCTCACCAAAAACGAGTTGAAAAATGGAGCTCAGGGGCACAGCAATTCACAAACTGGCCGAGTAATAAAGAACAACTATCGTCCAAAAATCTGTTGAGGGAAGGCAACGAGGCGGACTTGAAAGCGTGGCAGAACAGCAGGAAACAGATTTCAAGAGGTACGTTGGAATCGCCTTTAAAGCACAGGAAGAGGGGCACAACTTCGACAATGATGCACTTGGCCAAAAAGGGCGTATGCGTTTTCTCCTGAATATATTCAGGAGAAAACGCATACGCCCTTTTTGGCCAAGCAAGCAAGCGGGCAATGCAAATCTGCACTACAAAGAAGTATCACTTCCCACCGGTCAAAAGGGACATCCACAAAATGTGTAAAAACCAGAAAGGCAAGACAGGCCCTGGAGAACAGGGAGCCTTGTTATGCTGATGGGCGGGATGTAAATTGCCAACTGCCTCTCTGGAGGAGTGCATTGTGTTCCCTAAATCAAGTAAACAACAGAGCTACAGAGCCAAGGGCACTTCCAGTCTAGGGAATATACCTTGGGAAAACTGAAAATCAAAAAGACACAGCCACCCCAAAATTTAGGGCTGCACTGCTTACAAGGACCTCAACTTGGGTACACCTTAAATATCCCAGGAAATATAAAAATGGTTCAAAAAATTGTGGTACTTACGTACGATGGAATATCCCTCAGCCATGAAATCAATGTCATAAGACCAGTAGCAGCAAAATGGGTGGATTCAGGTACGATGATTCTAAGTGAAATAAGTCACACAGAAAAAGAAACTTATCATAAGATATCACTTATGAAGATCCTGTAAACATGGCTACATTTGAACTGAGTTAGGAAAGAGAACAGTGTCTCACATTTAGAAAACACTATTATGCCTGCTTAAGGGGGAAGGAGAGGTGGGGTGATGCATAAAACCAGAGTTTGATATAAGCACAGGTACCGTTCCAAAAACCAACTATGGAATAGACAAGACCTACACCTTCCTCAGTGAAAGGGACTCAAAACCCCATATTTCCCACAGAGGAATATATCTGACTAGTAAGAATATTAAAACCTATGTATTGATATGTCTCCGTAAGGGAATCAAGTGTGTCTAGACTGGGATAAATATGGCAGCGAGAATCAGCTCAAACCCACTATAAAAAGGAATTTCCAAAATAAAACAAAAAAACTGGGAAATTCTTTACAATTCCTTCAGGGTCTCTGATGAAACCTGAAATGACCCTATCTACAATGACAGCTGGATGTGGCATAAGGCTGGACACTTGGGACTGAGAGGATTGGTGAGATTGGGTGAGCAAATGCAGACCCTTTAAAGCAATAATGCATGGCACACATTCCATGGGTCCCAACTCTCCAGGTTGAAGGGAATATTACTACAGATATAACATGTACGGGAATCCTAGAGAACGGACACACTGTGAATACGAAAGGTTTCTAAAACTCAACAAATAGTCCCTCTCCTGGTGCTCCGGTTTGACTTTCCATCTGCTTTATTATCAACCTCCCAAATTGGAGAGACAGCCCCTTTAACCTCCTGGTTCGCACAGGTTGCCAATTTGGCAGAGGATGAAAGGGAAGAGGGAGAACCAATGAGAGAGTAGCTGTTAGGCATTTGGACGGGCACATATCACTGTAATTTCCCGGCAGGAAGAAGAATTAACCAAAGTCTCAGCCACCCACCGGGAATCAGTATAGATCCTGAACCAAAATTTTGGACTTGCCGTCAGCTCACCAAAAACGAGTTGAAAAATGGAGCTCAGGGGCACAGCAATTCACAAACTGGCCGAGTAATAAAGGACAGCTATCGTCCAAAAATCTGTTGAGGGAAGGCAATGAGGCGGACTTGAAAGCGTGGCAGAATAGCAGGAAACAGATTTCAAGAGGTACGTTGGAATCGCCTTTAAAGCACAGGAAGAGGGGCACAACTTCGACAATGATGCACTTGGCCAAAAAGGGCGTATGCGTTTTCTCCTGAATATATTCAGGAGAAAACGCATACGCCCTTTTTGGCCAAGCAAGCAAGCGGGCAATGCAAATCTGCACTACAAAGAAGTATCACTTCCCACCAGTCAAAAGGGACATCCACAAAATGTGTAAAAACCAGAAAGGCAAGACAGTCCCTGGAGAACAGGGTGCCTTGTTATGCTGATGGGCGGGATGTAAATTGCCAACTGCCTCTCTGGAGGAGTGCATTGTGTTCCCTAAAACAAGTAAACAACAGAGCTACAGAGCCAAGGGCACTTCCAGTCTAGGGAATATACCTTGGGAAAACTGAAAATCAAAAAGACACAGCCACCCCAAAATTTAGGGCTGCACTGCTTACGAGGACCTCAACTTGGGTACACCTTAAATATCCCAGGAAATATAAAAATGGTTCAAAAAATTGTGGTACTTACGTACGATGGAATATCCCTCAGCCATGAAATCAATGTCATAAGACCAGTAGCAGCAAAATGGGTGGATTCAGGTACGATGATTCTAAGTGAAATAAGTCACACAGAAAAAGAAACTTATCATAAGATATCACTTATGAAGATCCTGTAAACATGGCTACACTTGAACTGAGTTAGGAAAGAGAACAGTGTCTCACATTTAGAAAACACTCTTATGCCTGCTTAAGGGGGAAGGAGAGGTGGGGTGATGCATAAAACCAGAGTTTGATATAAGCACAGGTACCGTTCCAAAAACCAACTATGGAATAGACAAGACCTACACCTTCCTCACTGAAAGGGACTCAAAACCCCATATTTCCCACAGAGGAATATATCTGACTAGTAAGAATCTTAAAACCTATGTATTGATATGTCTCCGTAAGGGAATCAAGTGTGTCTAGACTGGGATAAATATGGCAGCGAGAATCAGCTCAAACCCACTATAAAAAGGAATTTCAAAAATAAAACAAAAAAACTGGGAAATTCTTTACAATTCCTTCAGGGTCTCTGATGAAACCTGAAATGACCCTATCTACAATGACAGCTGGATGTGGCATAAGGCTGGACACTTGGGACTGAGAGGATTGGTGAGATTGGGTGAGCAAATGCAGACCCTTTAAAGCAATAATGCATGGCACACATTCCATGGGTCCCAACTCTCCAGGTTGAAGGGAATATTACTACAGATATAACATGTACGGGAATCCTAGAGAACGGACACACTGTGAATACGAAAGGCTTCTAAAACTCAACGAATAGTCCCTCTCCTGGTGCTCCGGTTTGACTTTCCATCTGCTTTATTATCGACCTCCCAACTTGGAGAGACAGCCCCTTTAACCTCCTGGTTCGCACAGGTTGCCAATTTGGCAGAGGATGAAAGGGAAGAGGGAGAACCAATGAGAGAGTAGCTGTTAGGCATTTGGACGGGCACATATCACTGCAATTTCCCGGCAGGAAGAAGAATTAACCAAAGTCTCAGCCACCCACCGGGAATCAGTATAGATCCTGAACCAAAATTTTGGACTTGCGGTCAGCTCACCAAAAACGAGTTGAAAAATGGAGCTCAGGGGCACAGCAATTCACAAACTGGCCGAGTAATAAAGAACAACTATCGTCCAAAAATCTGTTGAGGGAAGGCAACGAGGCGGACTTGAAAGCGAGGCAGAATAGCAGGAAACAGATTTCAAGAGGTACGTTGGAATCGCCTTTAAAGCACAGGAAGAGGGGCACAACTTCGACAATGATGCACTTGGCCAAAAAGGGCGTATGCGTTTTCTCCTGAATATATTCAGGAGAAAACGCATACGCCCTTTTTGGCCAAGCAAGCAAGCGGGCAATGCAAATCTGCACTACAAAGAAGTATCACTTCCCACCGGTCAAAAGGGACATCCACAAAATGTGTAAAAACCAGAAAGGCAAGACAGGCCCTGGAGAACAGGGAGCCTTGTTATGCTGATGGGCGGGATGTAAATTGCCAACTGCCTCTCTGGAGGAGTGCATTGTGTTCCCTAAAACAAGTAAACAACAGAGCTACAGAGCCAAGGGCACTTCCAGTCTAGGGAATATACCTTGGGAAAACTGAAAATCAAAAAGACACAGCCACCCCAAAATTTAGGGCTGCACTGCTTACAAGGACCTCAACTTGGGTACACCTTAAATATCCCAGGAAATATAAAAATGGTTCAAAAAATTGTGGTACTTACGTACGATGGAATATCCCTCAGCCATGAAATCAATGTCATAAGACCAGTAGCAGCAAAATGGGTGGATTCAGGTACGATGATTCTAAGTGAAATAAGTCACACAGAAAAAGAAACTTATCATAAGATATCACTTATGAAGATCCTGTAAACATGGCTACACTTGAACTGAGTTAGGAAAGAGAACAGTGTCTCACATTTAGAAAACACTCTTATGCCTGCTTAAGGGGGAAGGAGAGGTGGGGTGATGCATAAAACCAGAGTTTGATATAAGCACAGGTACCGTTCCAAAAACCAACTATGGAATAGACAAGACCTACACCTTCCTCAGTGAAAGGGACTCAAAACCCCATATTTCCCGCAGAGGAATATATCTGACTAGTAAGAATCTTAAAACCTATGTATTGATATGTCTCCGTAAGGGAATCAAGTGTGTCTAGACTGGGATAAATATGGCAGCGAGAATCAGCTCAAACCCACTATAAAAAGGAATTTCAAAAATAAAACAAAAAAACTGGGAAATTCTTTACAATTCCTTCAGGGTCTCTGATGAAACCTGAAATGACCCTATCTACAATGACAGCTGGATGTGGCATAAGGCTGGACACTTGGGACTGAGAGGATTGGTGAGATTGGGTGAGCAAATGCAGACTCTTTAAAGCAATAATGCATGGCACACATTCCATGGGTCCCAACTCTCCAGGTTGAAGGGAATATTACTACAGATATAACATGTACGGGAATCCTAGAGAACGGACACACTGTGAATACGAAAGGCTTCTAAAACTCAACGAATAGTCCCTCTCCTGGTGCTCCGGTTTGACTTTCCATCTGCTTTATTATCAACCTCCCAAATTGGAGAGACCGCCCCTTTAACCTCCTGGTTCGCACAGGTTGCCAATTTGGCAGAGGATGAAAGGGAAGAGGGAGAACCAATGAGAGAGTAGCTGTTAGGCATTTGGACGGGCACATATCACTGCAATTTCCCGGCAGGAAGAAGAATTAACCAAAGTCTCAGCCACCCACCGGGAATCAGTATAGATCCTGAACCAAAATTTTGGACTTGCGGTCAGCTCACCAAAAACGAGTTGAAAAATGGAGCTCAGGGGCACAGCAATTCACAAACTGGCCGAGTAATAAAGAACAACTATCGTCCAAAAATCTGTTGAGGGAAGGCAACGAGGCGGACTTGAAAGCGTGGCAGAATAGCAGGAAACAGATTTCAAGAGGTACGTTGGAATCGCCTTTAAAGCACAGGAAGAGGGGCACAACTTCGACAATGATGCACTTGGCCAAAAAGGGCGTATGTGTTTTCTCCTGAATATATTCAGGAGTAAACGCATACGCCCTTTTTGGCCAAGCAAGCAAGCGGGCAATGCAAATCTGCACTACAAAGAAGTATCACTTCCCACCGGTCAAAAGGGACATCCACAAAATGTGTAAAAACCAGAAAGGCAAGACAGGCCCTGGAGAACAGGGAGCCTTGTTATGCTGATGGGCGGGATGTAAATTGCCAACTGCCTCTCTGGAGGAGTGCATTGTGTTCCCTAAATCAAGTAAACAACAGAGCTACAGAGCCAAGGGCACTTCCAGTCTAGGGAATATACCTTGGGAAAACTGAAAATCAAAAAGACACAGCCACCCCAAAATTTAGGGCTGCACTGCTTACAAGGACCTCAACTTGGGTACACCTTAAATATCCCAGGAAATATAAAAATGGTTCAAAAAATTGTGGTACTTACGTACGATGGAATATCCCTCAGCCATGAAATCAATGTCATAAGACCAGTAGCAGCAAAATGGGTGGATTCAGGTACGATGATTCTAAGTGAAATAAGTCACACAGAAAAAGAAACTTATCATAAGATATCACTTATGAAGATCCTGTAAACATGGCTACATTTGAACTGAGTTAGGAAAGAGAACAGTGTCTCACATTTAGAAAACACTCTTATGCCTGCTTAAGGGGGAAGGAGAGGTGGGGTGATGCATAAAACCAGAGTTTGATATAAGCACAGGTACCGTTCCAAAAACCAACTATGGAATAGACAAGACCTACACCTTCCTCAGTGAAAGGGACTCAAAACCCCATATTTCCCGCAGAGGAATATATCTGACTAGTAAGAATCTTAAAACCTATGTATTGATATGTCTCCGTAAGGGAATCAAGTGTGTCTAGACTGGGATAAATATGGCAGCGAGAATCAGCTCAAACCCACTATAAAAAGGAATTTCCAAAATAAAACAAAAAAACTGGGAAATTCTTTACAATTCCTTCAGGGTCTCTGATGAAACCTGAAATGACCCTATCTACAATGACAGCTGGATGTGGCATAAGGCTGGACACTTGGGACTGAGAGGATTGGTGAGATTGGGTGAGCAAATGCAGACCCTTTAAAGCAATAATGCATGGCACACATTCCATGGGTCCCAACTCTCCAGGTTGAAGGGAATATTACTACAGATATAACATGTACGGGAATCCTAGAGAACGGACACACTGTGAATACGAAAGGTTTCTAAAACTCAACAAATAGTCCCTCTCCTGGTGCTCCGGTTTGACTTTCCATCTGCTTTATTATCAACCTCCCAAATTGGAGAGACAGCCCCTTTAACCTCCTGGTTCGCACAGGTTGCCAATTTGGCAGAGGATGAAAGGGAAGAGGGAGAACCAATGAGAGAGTAGCTGTTAGGCATTTGGACGGGCACATATCACTGTAATTTCCCGGCAGGAAGAAGAATTAACCAAAGTCTCAGCCACCCACCGGGAATCAGTATAGATCCTGAACCAAAATTTTGGACTTGCGGTCAGCTCACCAAAAACGAGTTGAAAAATGGAGCTCAGGGGCACAGCAATTCACAAACTGGCCGAGTAATAAAGGACAGCTATCGTCCAAAAATCTGTTGAGGGAAGGCAATGAGGCGGACTTGAAAGCGTGGCAGAATAGCAGGAAACAGATTTCAAGAGGTACGTTGGAATCGCCTTTAAAGCACAGGAAGAGGGGCACAACTTCGACAATGATGCACTTGGCCAAAAAGGGCGTATGCGTTTTCTCCTGAATATATTCAGGAGAAAACGCATACGCCCTTTTTGGCCAAGCAAGCAAGCGGGCAATGCAAATCTGCACTACAAAGAAGTATCACTTCCCACCAGTCAAAAGGGACATCCACAAAATGTGTAAAAACCAGAAAGGCAAGACAGGCCCTGGAGAACAGGGTGCCTTGTTATGCTGATGGGCGGGATGTAAATTGCCAACTGCCTCTCTGGAGGAGTGCATTGTGTTCCCTAAAACAAGTAAACAACAGAGCTACAGAGCCAAGGGCACTTCCAGTCTAGGGAATATACCTTGGGAAAACTGAAAATCAAAAAGACACAGCCACCCCAAAATTTAGGGCTGCACTGCTTACGAGGACCTCAACTTGGGTACACCTTAAATATCCCAGGAAATATAAAAATGGTTCAAAAAATTGTGGTACTTACGTACGATGGAATATCCCTCAGCCATGAAATCAATGTCATAAGACCAGTAGCAGCAAAATGGGTGGATTCAGGTACGATGATTCTAAGTGAAATAAGTCACACAGAAAAAGAAACTTATCATAAGATATCACTTATGAAGATCCTGTAAACATGGCTACACTTGAACTGAGTTAGGAAAGAGAACAGTGTCTCACATTTAGAAAACACTCTTATGCCTGCTTAAGGGGGAAGGAGAGGTGGGGTGATGCATAAAACCAGAGTTTGATATAAGCACAGGTACCGTTCCAAAAACCAACTATGGAATAGACAAGACCTACACCTTCCTCAGTGAAAGGGACTCAAAACCCCATATTTCCCACAGAGGAATATATCTGACTAGTAAGAATCTTAAAACCTATGTATTGATATGTCTCCGTAAGGGAATCAAGTGTGTCTAGACTGGGATAAATATGGCAGGGAGATTCAGCTCAAACCCACTATAAAAAGGAATTTCCAAAATAAAACAAAAAAACTGGGAAATTCTTTACAATTCCTTCAGGGTCTCTGATGAAACCTGAAATGACCCTATCTACAATGACAGCTGGATGTGGCATAAGGCTGGACACTTGGGACTGAGAGGATTGGTGAGATTGGGTGAGCAAATGCAGACCCTTTAAAGCAATAATGCATGGCACACATTCCATGGGTCCCAACTCTCCAGGTTGAAGGGAATATTACTACAGATATAACATGTACGGGAATCCTAGAGAACGGACACACTGTGAATACGAAAGGTTTCTAAAACTCAACAAATAGTCCCTCTCCTGGTGCTCCGGTTTGACTTTCCATCTGCTTTATTATCAACCTCCCAAATTGGAGAGACAGCCCCTTTAACCTCCTGGTTCGCACAGGTTGCCAATTTGGCAGAGGATGAAAGGGAAGAGGGAGAACCAATGAGAGAGTAGCTGTTAGGCATTTGGACGGGCACATATCACTGTAATTTCCCGGCAGGAAGAAGAATTAACCAAAGTCTCAGCCACCCACCGGGAATCAGTATAGATCCTGAACCAAAATTTTGGACTTGCGGTCAGCTCACCAAAAACGAGTTGAAAAATGGAGCTCAGGGGCACAGCAATTCACAAACTGGCCGAGTAATAAAGGACAGCTATCGTCCAAAAATCTGTTGAGGGAAGGCAATGAGGCGGACTTGAAAGCGTGGCAGAATAGCAGGAAACAGATTTCAAGAGGTACGTTGGAATCGCCTTTAAAGCACAGGAAGAGGGGCACAACTTCGACAATGATGCACTTGGCCAAAAAGGGCGTATGCGTTTTCTCCTGAATATATTCAGGAGAAAACGCATACGCCCTTTTTGGCCAAGCAAGCAAGCGGGCAATGCAAATCTGCACTACAAAGAAGTATCACTTCCCACCAGTCAAAAGGGACATCCACAAAATGTGTAAAAACCAGAAAGGCAAGACAGGCCCTGGAGAACAGGGTGCCTTGTTATGCTGATGGGCGGGATGTAAATTGCCAACTGCCTCTCTGGAGGAGTGCATTGTGTTCCCTAAAACAAGTAAACAACAGAGCTACAGAGCCAAGGGCACTTCCAGTCTAGGGAATATACCTTGGGAAAACTGAAAATCAAAAAGACACAGCCACCCCAAAATTTAGGGCTGCACTGCTTACGAGGACCTCAACTTGGGTACACCTTAAATATCCCAGGAAATATAAAAATGGTTCAAAAAATTGTGGTACTTACGTACGATGGAATATCCCTCAGCCATGAAATCAATGTCATAAGACCAGTAGCAGCAAAATGGGTGGATTCAGGTACGATGATTCTAAGTGAAATAAGTCACACAGAAAAAGAAACTTATCATAAGATATCACTTATGAAGATCCTGTAAACATGGCTACACTTGAACTGAGTTAGGAAAGAGAACAGTGTCTCACATTTAGAAAACACTCTTATGCCTGCTTAAGGGGGAAGGAGAGGTGGGGTGATGCATAAAACCAGAGTTTGATATAAGCACAGGTACCGTTCCAAAAACCAACTATGGAATAGACAAGACCTACACCTTCCTCAGTGAAAGGGACTCAAAACCCCATATTTCCCACAGAGGAATATATCTGACTAGTAAGAATCTTAAAACCTATGTATTGATATGTCTCCGTAAGGGAATCAAGTGTGTCTAGACTGGGATAAATATGGCAGCGAGAATCAGCTCAAACCCACTATAAAAAGGAATTTCAAAAATAAAACAAAAAAACTGGGAAATTCTTTACAATTCCTTCAGGGTCTCTGATGAAACCTGAAATGACCCTATCTACAATGACAGCTGGATGTGGCATAAGGCTGGACACTTGGGACTGAGAGGATTGGTGAGATTGGGTGAGCAAATGCAGACCCTTTAAAGCAATAATGCATGGCACACATTACATGGGTCCCAACTCTCCAGGTTGAAGGGAATATTACTACAGATATAACATGTACGGGAATCCTAGAGAACGGACACACTGTGAATACGAAAGGCTTCTAAAACTCAACGAATAGTCCCTCTCCTGGTGCTCCGGTTTGACTTTCCATCTGCTTTATTATCAACCTCCCAACTTGGAGAGACAGCCCCTTTAACCTCCTGGTTCGCACAGGTTGCCAATTTGGCAGAGGATGAAAGGGAAGAGGGAGAACCAATGAGAGAGTAGCTATTAGGCATTTGGACGGGCACATATCACTGCAATTTCCCGGCAGGAAGAAGAATTAACCAAAGTCTCAGCCACCCACCGGGAATCAGTATAGATCCTGAACCAAAATTTTGGACTTGCGGTCAGCTCACCAAAAACGAGTTGAAAAATGGAGCTCAGGGGCACAGCAATTCACAAACTGGCCGAGTAATAAAGAACAACTATCGTCCAAAAATCTGTTGAGGGAAGGCAACGAGGCGGACTTGAAAGCGAGGCAGAATAGCAGGAAACAGATTTCAAGAGGTACGTTGGAATCGCATTTAAAGCACAGGAAGAGGGGCACAACTTCGACAATGATGCACTTGGCCAAAAAGGGCGTATGTGTTTTCTCCTGAATATATTCAGGAGTAAACGCATACGCCCTTTTTGGCCAAGCAAGCAAGCGGGCAATGCAAATCTGCACTACAAAGAAGTATCACTTCCCACCGGTCAAAAGGGACATCCACAAAATGTGTAAAAACCAGAAAGGCAAGACAGGCCCTGGAGAACAGGGAGCCTTGTTATGCTGATGGGCGGGATGTAAATTGCCAACTGCCTCTCTGGAGGAGTGCATTGTGTTCCCTAAATCAAGTAAACAACAGAGCTACAGAGCCAAGGGCACTTCCAGTCTAGGGAATATACCTTGGGAAAACTGAAAATCAAAAAGACACAGCCACCCCAAAATTTAGGGCTGCACTGCTTACAAGGACCTCAACTTGGGTACACCTTAAATATCCCAGGAAATATAAAAATGGTTCAAAAAATTGTGGTACTTACGTACGATGGAATATCCCTCAGCCATGAAATCAATGTCATAAGACCAGTAGCAGCAAAATGGGTGGATTCAGGTACGATGATTCTAAGTGAAATAAGTCACACAGAAAAAGAAACTTATCATAAGATATCACTTATGAAGATCCTGTAAACATGGCTACATTTGAACTGAGTTAGGAAAGAGAACAGTGTCTCACATTTAGAAAACACTCTTATGCCTGCTTAAGGGGGAAGGAGAGGTGGGGTGATGCATAAAACCAGAGTTTGATATAAGCACAGGTACCGTTCCAAAAACCAACTATGGAATAGACAAGACCTACACCTTCCTCAGTGAAAGGGACTCAAAACCCCATATTTCCCGCAGAGGAATATATCTGACTAGTAAGAATCTTAAAACCTATGTATTGATATGTCTCCGTAAGGGAATCAAGTGTGTCTAGACTGGGATAAATATGGCAGCGAGAATCAGCTCAAACCCACTATAAAAAGGAATTTCCAAAATAAAACAAAAAAACTGGGAAATTCTTTACAATTCCTTCAGGGTCTCTGATGAAACCTGAAATGACCCTATCTACAATGACAGCTGGATGTGGCATAAGGCTGGACACTTGGGACTGAGAGGATTGGTGAGATTGGGTGAGCAAATGCAGACCCTTTAAAGCAATAATGCATGGCACACATTCCATGGGTCCCAACTCTCCAGGTTGAAGGGAATATTACTACAGATATAACATGTACGGGAATCCTAGAGAACGGACACACTGTGAATACGAAAGGTTTCTAAAACTCAACAAATAGTCCCTCTCCTGGTGCTCCGGTTTGACTTTCCATCTGCTTTATTATCAACCTCCCAAATTGGAGAGACAGCCCCTTTAACCTCCTGGTTCGCACAGGTTGCCAATTTGGCAGAGGATGAAAGGGAAGAGGGAGAACCAATGAGAGAGTAGCTGTTAGGCATTTGGACGGGCACATATCACTGTAATTTCCCGGCAGGAAGAAGAATTAACCAAAGTCTCAGCCACCCACCGGGAATCAGTATAGATCCTGAACCAAAATTTTGGACTTGCGGTCAGCTCACCAAAAACGAGTTGAAAAATGGAGCTCAGGGGCACAGCAATTCACAAACTGGCCGAGTAATAAAGGACAGCTATCGTCCAAAAATCTGTTGAGGGAAGGCAATGAGGCGGACTTGAAAGCGTGGCAGAATAGCAGGAAACAGATTTCAAGAGGTACGTTGGAATCGCCTTTAAAGCACAGGAAGAGGGGCACAACTTCGACAATGATGCACTTGGCCAAAAAGGGCGTATGCGTTTTCTCCTGAATATATTCAGGAGAAAACGCATACGCCCTTTTTGGCCAAGCAAGCAAGCGGGCAATGCAAATCTGCACTACAAAGAAGTATCACTTCCCACCAGTCAAAAGGGACATCCACAAAATGTGTAAAAACCAGAAAGGCAAGACAGGCCCTGGAGAACAGGGTGCCTTGTTATGCTGATGGGCCGGATGTAAATTGCCAACTGCCTCTCTGGAGGAGTGCATTGTGTTCCCTAAAACAAGTAAACAACAGAGCTACAGAGCCAAGGGCACTTCCAGTCTAGGGAATATACCTTGGGAAAACTGAAAATCAAAAAGACACAGCCACCCCAAAATTTAGGGCTGCACTGCTTACGAGGACCTCAACTTGGGTACACCTTAAATATCCCAGGAAATATAAAAATGGTTCAAAAAATTGTGGTACTTACGTACGATGGAATATCCCTCAGCCATGAAATCAATGTCATAAGACCAGTAGCAGCAAAATGGGTGGATTCAGGTACGATGATTCTAAGTGAAATAAGTCACACAGAAAAAGAAACTTATCATAAGATATCACTTATGAAGATCCTGTAAACATGGCTACACTTGAACTGAGTTAGGAAAGAGAACAGTGTCTCACATTTAGAAAACACTCTTATGCCTGCTTAAGGGGGAAGGAGAGGTGGGGTGATGCATAAAACCAGAGTTTGATATAAGCACAGGTACCGTTCCAAAAACCAACTATGGAATAGACAAGACCTACACCTTCCTCAGTGAAAGGGACTCAAAACCCCATATTTCCCACAGAGGAATATATCTGACTAGTAAGAATCTTAAAACCTATGTATTGATATGTCTCCGTAAGGGAATCAAGTGTGTCTAGACTGGGATAAATATGGCAGCGAGAATCAGCTCAAACCCACTATAAAAAGGAATTTCAAAAATAAAACAAAAAAACTGGGAAATTCTTTACAATTCCTTCAGGGTCTCTGATGAAACCTGAAATGACCCTATCTACAATGACAGCTGGATGTGGCATAAGGCTGGACACTTGGGACTGAGAGGATTGGTGAGATTGGGTGAGCAAATGCAGACCCTTTAAAGCAATAATGCATGGCACACATTCCATGGGTCCCAACTCTCCAGGTTGAAGGGAATATTACTACAGATATAACATGTACGGGAATCCTAGAGAACGGACACACTGTGAATACGAAAGGCTTCTAAAACTCAACGAATAGTCCCTCTCCTGGTGCTCCGGTTTGACTTTCCATCTGCTTTATTATCAACCTCCCAACTTGGAGAGACAGCCCCTTTAACCTCCTGGTTCGCACAGGTTGCCAATTTGGCAGAGGATGAAAGGGAAGAGGGAGAACCAATGAGAGAGTAGCTGTTAGGCATTTGGACGGGCACATATCACTGCAATTTCCCGGCAGGAAGAAGAATTAACCAAAGTCTCAGCCACCCACCGGGAATCAGTATAGATCCTGAACCAAAATTTTGGACTTGCGGTCAGCTCACCAAAAACGAGTTGAAAAATGGAGCTCAGGGGCACAGCAATTCACAAACTGGCCGAGTAATAAAGAACAACTATCGTCCAAAAATCTGTTGAGGGAAGGCAACGAGGCGGACTTGAAAGCGAGGCAGAATAGCAGGAAACAGATTTCAAGAGGTACGTTGGAATCGCCTTTAAAGCACAGGAAGAGGGGCACAACTTCGACAATGATGCACTTGGCCAAAAAGGGCGTATGCGTTTTCTCCTGAATATATTCAGGAGAAAACGCATACGCCCTTTTTGGCCAAGCAAGCAAGCGGGCAATGCAAATCTGCACTACAAAGAAGTATCACTTCCCACCGGTCAAAAGGGACATCCACAAAATGTGTAAAAACCAGAAAGGCAAGACAGGCCCTGGAGAACAGGGAGCCTTGTTATGCTGATGGGCGGGATGTAAATTGCCAACTGCCTCTCTGGAGGAGTGCATTGTGTTCCCTAAAACAAGTAAACAACAGAGCTACAGAGCCAAGGGCACTTCCAGTCTAGGGAATATACCTTGGGAAAACTGAAAATCAAAAAGACACAGCCACCCCAAAATTTAGGGCTGCACTGCTTACAAGGACCTCAACTTGGGTACACCTTAAATATCCCAGGAAATATAAAAATGGTTCAAAAAATTGTGGTACTTACGTACGATGGAATATCCCTCAGCCATGAAATCAATGTCATAAGACCAGTAGCAGCAAAATGGGTGGATTCAGGTACGATGATTCTAAGTGAAATAAGTCACACAGAAAAAGAAACTTATCATAAGATATCACTTATGAAGATCCTGTAAACATGGCTACACTTGAACTGAGTTAGGAAAGAGAACAGTGTCTCACATTTAGAAAACACTCTTATGCCTGCTTAAGGGGGAAGGAGAGGTGGGGTGATGCATAAAACCAGAGTTTGATATAAGCACAGGTACCGTTCCAAAAACCAACTATGGAATAGACAAGACCTACACCTTCCTCAGTGAAAGGGACTCAAAACCCCATATTTCCCGCAGAGGAATATATCTGACTAGTAAGAATCTTAAAACCTATGTATTGATATGTCTCCGTAAGGGAATCAAGTGTGTCTAGACTGGGATAAATATGGCAGCGAGAATCAGCTCAAACCCACTATAAAAAGGAATTTCCAAAATAAAACAAAAAAACTGGGAAATTCTTTACAATTCCTTCAGGGTCTCTGATGAAACCTGAAATGACCCTATCTACAATGACAGCTGGATGTGGCATAAGGCTGGACACTTGGGACTGAGAGGATTGGTGAGATTGGGTGAGCAAATGCAGACCCTTTAAAGCAATAATGCATGGCACACATTCCATGGGTCCCAACTCTCCAGGTTGAAGGGAATATTACTACAGATATAACATGTACGGGAATCCTAGAGAACGGACACACTGTGAATACGAAAGGTTTCTAAAACTCAACAAATAGTCCCTCTCCTGGTGCTCCGGTTTGACTTTCCATCTGCTTTATTATCAACCTCCCAAATTGGAGAGACAGCCCCTTTAACCTCTTGGTTCGCACAGATTGCCAATTTGGCAGAGGATGAAAGGGAAGAGGGAGAACCAATGAGAGAGTAGCTGTTAGGCATTTGGACGGGCACATATCACTGTAATTTCCCGGCAGGAAGAAGAATTAACCAAAGTCTCAGCCACCCACCGGGAATCAGTATAGATCCTGAACCAAAATTTTGGACTTGCGGTCAGCTCACCAAAAACGAGTTGAAAAATGGAGCTCAGGGGCACAGCAATTCACAAACTGGCCGAGTAATAAAGGACAGCTATCGTCCAAAAATCTGTTGAGGGAAGGCAATGAGGCGGACTTGAAAGCGTGGCAGAATAGCAGGAAACAGATTTCAAGAGGTACGTTGGAATCGCCTTTAAAGCACAGGAAGAGGGGCACAACTTCGACAATGATGCACTTGGCCAAAAAGGGCGTATGCGTTTTCTCCTGAATATATTCAGGAGAAAACGCATACGCCCTTTTTGGCCAAGCAAGCAAGCGGGCAATGCAAATCTGCACTACAAAGAAGTATCACTTCCCACCAGTCAAAAGGGACATCCACAAAATGTGTAAAAACCAGAAAGGCAAGACAGGCCCTGGAGAACAGGGTGCCTTGTTATGCTGATGGGCGGGATGTAAATTGCCAACTGCCTCTCTGGAGGAGTGCATTGTGTTCCCTAAAACAATTAAACAACAGAGCTACAGAGCCAAGGGCACTTCCAGTCTAGGGAATATACCTTGGGAAAACTGAAAATCAAAAAGACACAGCCACCCCAAAATTTAGGGCTGCACTGCTTACAAGGACCTCAACTTGGGTACACCTTAAATATCCCAGGAAATATAAAAATGGTTCAAAAAATTGTGGTACTTACGTACGATGGAATATCCCTCAGCCATGAAATCAATGTCATAAGACCAGTAGCAGCAAAATGGGTGGATTCAGGTACGATGATTCTAAGTGAAATAAGTCACACAGAAAAAGAAACTTATCATAAGATATCACTTATGAAGATCCTGTAAACATGGCTACACTTGAACTGAGTTAGGAAAGAGAACAGTGTCTCACATTTAGAAAACACTCTTATGCCTGCTTAAGGGGGAAGGAGAGGTGGGGTGATGCATAAAACCAGAGTTTGATATAAGCACAGGTACCGTTCCAAAAACCAACTATGGAATAGACAAGACCTACACCTTCCTCAGTGAAAGGGACTCAAAACCCCATATTTCCCACAGAGGAATATATCTGACTAGTAAGAATCTTAAAACCTATGTATTGATATGTCTCCGTAAGGGAATCAAGTGTGTCTAGACTGGGATAAATATGGCAGCGAGAATCAGCTCAAACCCACTATAAAAAGGAATTTCAAAAATAAAACAAAAAAACTGGGAAATTCTTTACAATTCCTTCAGGGTCTCTGATGAAACCTGAAATGACCCTATCTACAATGACAGCTGGATGTGGCATAAGGCTGGACACTTGGGACTGAGAGGATTGGTGAGATTGGGTGAGCAAATGCAGACCCTTTAAAGCAATAATGCATGGCACACATTCCATGGGTCCCAACTCTCCAGGTTGAAGGGAATATTACTACAGATATAACATGTACGGGAATCCTAGAGAACGGACACACTGTGAATACGAAAGGCTTCTAAAACTCAACGAATAGTCCCTCTCCTGGTGCTCCGGTTTGACTTTCCATCTGCTTTATTATCAACCTCCCAACTTGGAGAGACAGCCCCTTTAACCTCCTGGTTCGCACAGGTTGCCAATTTGGCAGAGGATGAAAGGGAAGAGGGAGAACCAATGAGAGAGTAGCTGTTAGGCATTTGGACGGGCACATATCACTGCAATTTCCCGGCAGGAAGAAGAATTAACCAAAGTCTCAGCCACCCACCGGGAATCAGTATAGATCCTGAACCAAAATTTTGGACTTGCGGTCAGCTCACCAAAAACGAGTTGAAAAATGGAGCTCAGGGGCACAGCAATTCACAAACTGGCCGAGTAATAAAGAACAACTATCGTCCAAAAATCTGTTGAGGGAAGGCAACGAGGCGGACTTGAAAGCGAGGCAGAATAGCAGGAAACAGATTTCAAGAGGTACGTTGGAATCGCCTTTAAAGCACAGGAAGAGGGGCACAACTTCGACAATGATGCACTTGGCCAAAAAGGGCGTATGCGTTTTCTCCTGAATATATTCAGGAGAAAACGCATACGCCCTTTTTGGCCAAGCAAGCAAGCGGGCAATGCAAATCTGCACTACAAAGAAGTATCACTTCCCACCGGTCAAAAGGGACATCCACAAAATGTGTAAAAACCAGAAAGGCAAGACAGGCCCTGGAGAACAGGGAGCCTTGTTATGCTGATGGGCGGGATGTAAATTGCCAACTGCCTCTCTGGAGGAGTGCATTGTGTTCCCTAAAACAAGTAAACAACAGAGCTACAGAGCCAAGGGCACTTCCAGTCTAGGGAATATACCTTGGGAAAACTGAAAATCAAAAAGACACAGCCACCCCAAAATTTAGGGCTGCACTGCTTACAAGGACCTCAACTTGGGTACACCTTAAATATCCCAGGAAATATAAAAATGGTTCAAAAAATTGTGGTACTTACGTACGATGGAATATCCCTCAGCCATGAAATCAATGTCATAAGACCAGTAGCAGCAAAATGGGTGGATTCAGGTACGATGATTCTAAGTGAAATAAGTCACACAGAAAAAGAAACTTATCATAAGATATCACTTATGAAGATCCTGTAAACATGGCTACACTTGAACTGAGTTAGGAAAGAGAACAGTGTCTCACATTTAGAAAACACTCTTATGCCTGCTTAAGGGGGAAGGAGAGGTGGGGTGATGCATAAAACCAGAGTTTGATATAAGCACAGGTACCGTTCCAAAAACCAACTATGGAATAGACAAGACCTACACCTTCCTCAGTGAAAGGGACTCAAAACCCCATATTTCCCGCAGAGGAATATATCTGACTAGTAAGAATCTTAAAACCTATGTATTGATATGTCTCCGTAAGGGAATCAAGTGTGTCTAGACTGGGATAAATATGGCAGCGAGAATCAGCTCAAACCCACTATAAAAAGGAATTTCAAAAATAAAACAAAAAAACTGGGAAATTCTTTACAATTCCTTCAGGGTCTCTGATGAAACCTGAAATGACCCTATCTACAATGACAGCTGGATGTGGCATAAGGCTGGACACTTGGGACTGAGAGGATTGGTGAGATTGGGTGAGCAAATGCAGACCCTTTAAAGCAATAATGCATGGCACACATTCCATGGGTCCCAACTCTCCAGGTTGAAGGGAATATTACTACAGATATAACATGTACGGGAATCCTAGAGAACGGACACACTGTGAATACGAAAGGTTTCTAAAACTCAACAAATAGTCCCTCTCCTGGTGCTCCGGTTTGACTTTCCATCTGCTTTATTATCAACCTCCCAAATTGGAGAGACAGCCCCTTTAACCTCTTGGTTCGCACAGGTTGCCAATTTGGCAGAGGATGAAAGGGAAGAGGGAGAACCAATGAGAGAGTAGCTGTTAGGCATTTGGACGGGCACATATCACTGTAATTTCCCGGCAGGAAGAAGAATTAACCAAAGTCTCAGCCACCCACCGGGAATCAGTATAGATCCTGAACCAAAATTTTGGACTTGCGGTCAGCTCACCAAAAACGAGTTGAAAAATGGAGCTCAGGGGCACAGCAATTCACAAACTGGCCGAGTAATAAAGGACAGCTATCGTCCAAAAATCTGTTGAGGGAAGGCAATGAGGCGGACTTGAAAGCGTGGCAGAATAGCAGGAAACAGATTTCAAGAGGTACGTTGGAATCGCCTTTAAAGCACAGGAAGAGGGGCACAACTTCGACAATGATGCACTTGGCCAAAAAGGGCGTATGCGTTTTCTCCTGAATATATTCAGGAGAAAACGCATACGCCCTTTTTGGCCAAGCAAGCAAGCGGGCAATGCAAATCTGCACTACAAAGAAGTATCACTTCCCACCAGTCAAAAGGGACATCCACAAAATGTGTAAAAACCAGAAAGGCAAGACAGGCCCTGGAGAACAGGGTGCCTTGTTATGCTGATGGGCGGGATGTAAATTGCCAACTGCCTCTCTGGAGGAGTGCATTGTGTTCCCTAAAACAATTAAACAACAGAGCTACAGAGCCAAGGGCACTTCCAGTCTAGGGAATATACCTTGGGAAAACTGAAAATCAAAAAGACACAGCCACCCCAAAATTTAGGGCTGCACTGCTTACAAGGACCTCAACTTGGGTACACCTTAAATATCCCAGGAAATATAAAAATGGTTCAAAAAATTGTGGTACTTACGTACGATGGAATATCCCTCAGCCATGAAATCAATGTCATAAGACCAGTAGCAGCAAAATGGGTGGATTCAGGTACGATGATTCTAAGTGAAATAAGTCACACAGAAAAAGAAACTTATCATAAGATATCACTTATGAAGATCCTGTAAACATGGCTACACTTGAACTGAGTTAGGAAAGAGAACAGTGTCTCACATTTAGAAAACACTCTTATGCCTGCTTAAGGGGGAAGGAGAGGTGGGGTGATGCATAAAACCAGAGTTTGATATAAGCACAGGTACCGTTCCAAAAACCAACTATGGAATAGACAAGACCTACACCTTCCTCAGTGAAAGGGACTCAAAACCCCATATTTCCCGCAGAGGAATATATCTGACTAGTAAGAATCTTAAAACCTATGTATTGATATGTCTCCGTAAGGGAATCAAGTGTGTCTAGACTGGGATAAATATGGCAGCGAGAATCAGCTCAAACCCACTATAAAAAGGAATTTCAAAAATAAAACAAAAAAACTGGGAAATTCTTTACAATTCCTTCAGGGTCTCTGATGAAACCTGAAATGACCCTATCTACAATGACAGCTGGATGTGGCATAAGGCTGGACACTTGGGACTGAGAGGATTGGTGAGATTGGGTGAGCAAATGCAGACTCTTTAAAGCAATAATGCATGGCACACATTCCATGGGTCCCAACTCTCCAGGTTGAAGGGAATATTACTACAGATATAACATGTACGGGAATCCTAGAGAACGGACACACTGTGAATACGAAAGGTTTCTAAAACTCAACAAATAGTCCCTCTCCTGGTGCTCCGGTTTGACTTTCCATCTGCTTTATTATCAACCTCCCAAATTGGAGAGACAGCCCCTTTAACCTCCTGGTTCGAACAGGTTGCCAATTTGGCAGAGGATGAAAGGGAAGAGGGAGAACCAATGAGAGAGTAGCTGTTAGGCATTTGGACGGGCACATATCACTGTAATTTCCCGGCAGGAAGAAGAATTAACCAAAGTCTCAGCCACCCACCGGGAATCAGTATAGATCCTGAACCAAAATTTTGGACTTGCGGTCAGCTCACCAAAAACGAGTTGAAAAATGGAGCTCAGGGGCACAGCAATTCACAAACTGGCCGAGTAATAAAGGACAGCTATCGTCCAAAAATCTGTTGAGGGAAGGCAATGAGGCGGACTTGAAAGCGTGGCAGAATAGCAGGAAACAGATTTCAAGAGGTACGTTGGAATCGCCTTTAAAGCACAGGAAGAGGGGCACAACTTCGACAATGATGCACTTGGCCAAAAAGGGCGTATGCGTTTTCTCCTGAATATATTCAGGAGAAAACGCATACGCCCTTTTTGGCCAAGCAAGCAAGCGGGCAATGCAAATCTGCACTACAAAGAAGTATCACTTCCCACCGGTCAAAAGGGACATCCACAAAATGTGTAAAAACCAGAAAGGCAAGACAGGCCCTGGAGAACAGGGAGCCTTGTTATGCTGATGGGCGGGATGTAAATTGCCAACTGCCTCTCTGGAGGAGTGCATTGTGTTCCCTAAAACAAGTAAACAACAGAGCTACAGAGCCAAGGGCACTTCCAGTCTAGGGAATATACCTTGGGAAAACTGAAAATCAAAAAGACACAGCCACCCCAAAATTTAGGGCTGCACTGCTTACAAGGACCTCAACTTGGGTACACCTTAAATATCCCAGGAAATATAAAAATGGTTCAAAAAATTGTGGTACTTACGTACGATGGAATATCCCTCAGCCATGAAATCAATGTCATAAGACCAGTAGCAGCAAAATGGGTGGATTCAGGTACGATGATTCTAAGTGAAATAAGTCACACAGAAAAAGAAACTTATCATAAGATATCACTTATGAAGATCCTGTAAACATGGCTACACTTGAACTGAGTTAGGAAAGAGAACAGTGTCTCACATTTAGAAAACACTCTTATGCCTGCTTAAGGGGGAAGGAGAGGTGGGGTGATGCATAAAACCAGAGTTTGATATAAGCACAGGTACCGTTCCAAAAACCAACTATGGAATAGACAAGACCTACACCTT
This sequence comes from Hyperoodon ampullatus, assembly GCF_949752795.1. Classification (NCBI taxonomy): domain Eukaryota; kingdom Metazoa; phylum Chordata; class Mammalia; order Artiodactyla; family Ziphiidae; genus Hyperoodon; species Hyperoodon ampullatus. The sequence continues at coordinate 227,613 of NW_027640885.1, forward strand.
CCTCAGTGAAAGGGACTCAAAACCCCATATTTCCCGCAGAGGAATATATCTGACTAGTAAGAATCTTAAAACCTATGTATTGATATGTCTCCGTAAGGGAATCAAGTGTGTCTAGACTGGGATAAATATGGCAGCGAGAATCAGCTCAAACCCACTATAAAAAGGAATTTCAAAAATAAAACAAAAAAACTGGGAAATTCTTTACAATTCCTTCAGGGTCTCTGATGAAACCTGAAATGACCCTATCTACAATGACAGCTGGATGTGGCATAAGGCTGGACACTTGGGACTGAGAGGATTGGTGAGATTGGGTGAGCAAATGCAGACCCTTTAAAGCAATAATGCATGGCACACATTCCATGGGTCCCAACTCTCCAGGTTGAAGGGAATATTACTACAGATATAACATGTACGGGAATCCTAGAGAACGGACACACTGTGAATACGAAAGGCTTCTAAAACTCAACGAATAGTCCCTCTCCTGGTGCTCCGGTTTGACTTTCCATCTGCTTTATTATCAACCTCCCAACTTGGAGAGACAGCCCCTTTAACCTCCTGGTTCGCACAGGTTGCCAATTTGGCAGAGGATGAAAGGGAAGAGGGAGAACCAATGAGAGAGTAGCTGTTAGGCATTTGGACGGGCACATATCACTGCAATTTCCCGGCAGGAAGAAGAATTAACCAAAGTCTCAGCCACCCACCGGGAATCAGTATAGATCCTGAACCAAAATTTTGGACTTGCGGTCAGCTCACCAAAAACGAGTTGAAAAAAGGAGCTCAGGGGCACAGCAATTCACAAACTGGCCGAGTAATAAAGAACAACTATCGTCCAAAAATCTGTTGAGGGAAGGCAACGAGGCGGACTTGAAAGCGAGGCAGAATAGCAGGAAACAGATTTCAAGAGGTACGTTGGAATCGCCTTTAAAGCACAGGAAGAGGGGCACAACTTCGACAATGATGCACTTGGCCAAAAAGGGCGTATGCGTTTTCTCCTGAATATATTCAGGAGAAAACGCATACGCCCTTTTTGGCCAAGCAAGCAAGCGGGCAATGCAAATCTGCACTACAAAGAAGTATCACTTCCCACCGGTCAAAAGGGACATCCACAAAATGTGTAAAAACCAGAAAGGCAAGACAGGCCCTGGAGAACAGGGAGCCTTGTTATGCTGATGGGCGGGATGTAAATTGCCAACTGCCTCTCTGGAGGAGTGCATTGTGTTCCCTAAAACAAGTAAACAACAGAGCTACAGAGCCAAGGGCACTTCCAGTCTAGGGAATATACCTTGGGAAAACTGAAAATCAAAAAGACACAGCCACCCCAAAATTTAGGGCTGCACTGCTTACAAGGACCTCAACTTGGGTACACCTTAAATATCCCAGGAAATATAAAAATGGTTCAAAAAATTGTGGTACTTACGTACGATGGAGTATCCCTCAGCCATGAAATCAATGTCATAAGACCAGTAGCAGCAAAATGGGTGGATTCAGGTACGATGATTCTAAGTGAAATAAGTCACACAGAAAAAGAAACTTATCATAAGATATCACTTATGAAGATCCTGTAAACATGGCTACACTTGAACTGAGTTAGGAAAGAGAACAGTGTCTCACATTTAGAAAACACTCTTATGCCTGCTTAAGGGGGAAGGAGAGGTGGGGTGATGCATAAAACCAGAGTTTGATATAAGCACAGGTACCGTTCCAAAAACCAACTATGGAATAGACAAGACCTACACCTTCCTCAGTGAAAGGGACTCAAAACCCCATATTTCCCGCAGAGGAATATATCTGACTAGTAAGAATCTTAAAACCTATGTATTGATATGTCTCCATAAGGGAATCAAGTGTGTCTAGACTGGGATAAATATGGCAGCGAGAATCAGCTCAAACCCAGTATAAAAAGGAATTTCAAAAATAAAACAAAAAAACTGGGAAATTCTTTACAATTCCTTCAGGGTCTCTGATGAAACCTGAAATGACCCTATCTACAATGACAGCTGGATGTGGCATAAGGCTGGACACTTGGGACTGAGAGGATTGGTGAGATTGGGTGAGCAAATGCAGACCCTTTAAAGCAATAATGCATGGCACACATTCCATGGGTCCCAACTCTCCAGGTTGAAGGGAATATTACTACAGATATAACATGTACGGGAATCCTAGAGAACGGACACACTGTGAATACGAAAGGCTTCTAAAACTCAACGAATAGTCCCTCTCCTGGTGCTCCGGTTTGACTTTCCATCTGCTTTATTATCAACCTCCCAACTTGGAGAGACAGCCCCTTTAACCTCCTGGTTCGCACAGGTTGCCAATTTGGCAGAGGATGAAAGGGAAGAGGGATAACCAATGAGAGAGTAGCTGTTAGGCATTTGGACGGGCACATATCACTGCAATTTCCCGGCAGGAAGAAGAATTAACCAAAGTCTCAGCCACCCACCGGGAATCAGTATAGATCCTGAACCAAAATTTTGGACTTGCGGTCAGCTCACCAAAAACGAGTTGAAAAATGGAGCTCAGGGGCACAGCAATTCACAAACTGGCCGAGTAATAAAGAACAACTATCGTCCAAAAATCTGTTGAGGGAAGGCAACGAGGCGGACTTGAAAGCGTGGCAGAATAGCAGGAAACAGATTTCAAGAGGTACGTTGGAATCGCCTTTAAAGCACAGGAAGAGGGGCACAACTTCGACAATGATGCACTTGGCCAAAAAGGGCGTATGCGTTTTCTCCTGAATATATTCAGGAGAAAACGCATACGCCCTTTTTGGCCAAGCAAGCAAGCGGGCAATGCAAATCTGCACTACAAAGAAGTATCACTTCCCACCGGTCAAAAGGGACATCCACAAAATGTGTAAAAACCAGAAAGGCAAGACAGGCCCTGGAGAACAGGGAGCCTTGTTATGCTGATGGGCGGGATGTAAATTGCCAACTGCCTCTCTGGAGGAGTGCATTGTGTTCCCTAAAACAAGTAAACAACAGAGCTACAGAGCCAAGGGCACTTCCAGTCTAGGGAATATACCTTGGGAAAACTGAAAATCAAAAAGACACAGCCACCCCAAAATTTAGGGCTGCACTGCTTACAAGGACCTCAACTTGGGTACACCTTAAATATCCCAGGAAATATAAAAATGGTTCAAAAAATTGTGGTACTTACGTACGATGGAATATCCCTCAGCCATGAAATCAATGTCATAAGACCAGTAGCAGCAAAATGGGTGGATTCAGGTACGATGATTCTAAGTGAAATAGGTCACACAGAAAAAGAAACTTATCATAAGATATCACTTATGAAGATCCTGTAAACATGGCTACACTTGAACTGAGTTAGGAAAGAGAACAGTGTCTCACATTTAGAAAACACTCTTATGCCTGCTTAAGGGGGAAGGAGAGGTGGGGTGATGCATAAAACCAGAGTTTGATATAAGCACAGGTACCGTTCCAAAAACCAACTATGGAATAGACAAGACCTACACCTTCCTCAGTGAAAGGGACTCAAAACCCCATATTTCCCGCAGAGGAATATATCTGACTAGTAAGAATCTTAAAACCTATGTATTGATATGTCTCCGTAAGGGAATCAAGTGTGTCTAGACTGGGATAAATATGGCAGCGAGAATCAGCTCAAACCCACTATAAAAAGGAATTTCAAAAATAAAACAAAAAAACTGGGAAATTCTTTACAATTCCTTCAGGGTCTCTGAAGAAACCTGAAATGACCCTATCTACAATGACAGCTGGATGTGGCATAAGGCTGGACACTTGGGACTGAGAGGATTGGTGAGATTGGGTGAGCAAATGCAGACCCTTTAAAGCAATAATGCATGGCACACATTCCATGGGTCCCAACTCTCCAGGTTGAAGGGAATATTACTACAGATATAACATGTACGGGAATCCTAGAGAACGGACACACTGTGAATACGAAAGGTTTCTAAAACTCAACGAATAGTCCCTCTCCTGGTGCTCCGGTTTGACTTTCCATCTGCTTTATTATCAACCTCCCAAATTGGAGAGACAGCCCCTTTAACCTCCTGGTTCACACAGGTTGCCAATTTGGCAGAGGATGAAAGGGAAGAGGGAGAACCAATGAGAGAGTAGCTGTTAGGCATTTGGACGGGCACATATCACTGTAATTTCCCGGCAGGAAGAAGAATTAACCAAAGTCTCAGCCACCCACCGGGAATCAGTATAGATCCTGAACCAAAATTTTGGACTTGCGGTCAGCTCACCAAAAACGAGTTGAAAAATGGAGCTCAGGGGCACAGCAATTCACAAACTGGCCGAGTAATAAAGGACAGCTATCGTCCAAAAATCTGTTGAGGGAAGGCAATGAGGCGGACTTGAAAGCGTGGCAGAATAGCAGGAAACAGATTTCAAGAGGTACGTTGGAATCGCCTTTAAAGCACAGGAAGAGGGGCACAACTTCGACAATGATGCACTTGGCCAAAAAGGGCGTATGCGTTTTCTCCTGAATATATTCAGGAGAAAACGCATACGCCCTTTTTGGCCAAGCAAGCAAGCGGGCAATGCAAATCTGCACTACAAAGAAGTATCACTTCCCACCAGTCAAAAGGGACATCCACAAAATGTGTAAAAACCAGAAAGGCAAGACAGGCCCTGGAGAACAGGGTGCATTGTTATGCTGATGGGCGGGATGTAAATTGCCAACTGCCTCTCTGGAGGAGTGCATTGTGTTCCCTAAAACAAGTAAACAACAGAGCTACAGAGCCAAGGGCACTTCCAGTCTAGGGAATATACCTTGGGAAAACTGAAAATCAAAAAGACACAGCCACCCCAAAATTTAGGGCTGCACTGCTTACAAGGACCTCAACTTGGGTACACCTTAAATATCCCAGGAAATATAAAAATGGTTCAAAAAATTGTGGTACTTACGTACGATGGAATATCCCTCAGCCATGAAATCAATGTCATAAGACCAGTAGCAGCAAAATGGGTGGATTCAGGTACGATGATTCTAAGTGAAATAAGTCACACAGAAAAAGAAACTTATCATAAGATATCACTTATGAAGATCCTGTAAACATGGCTACACTTGAACTGAGTTAGGAAAGAGAACAGTGTCTCACATTTAGAAAACACTCTTATGCCTGCTTAAGGGGGAAGGAGAGGTGGGGTGATGCATAAAACCAGAGTTTGATATAAGCACAGGTACCGTTCCAAAAACCAACTATGGAATAGACAAGACCTACACCTTCCTCAGTGAAAGGGACTCAAAACCCCATATTTCCCGCAGAGGAATATATCTGACTAGTAAGAATCTTAAAACCTATGTATTGATATGTCTCCGTAAGGGAATCAAGTGTGTCTAGACTGGGATAAATATGGCAGCGAGAATCAGCTCAAACCCACTATAAAAAGGAATTTCAAAAATAAAACAAAAAAACTGGGAAATTCTTTACAATTCCTTCAGGGTCTCTGATGAAACCTGAAATGACCCTATCTACAATGACAGCTGGATGTGGCATAAGGCTGGACACTTGGGACTGAGAGGATTGGTGAGATTGGGTGAGCAAATGCAGACCCTTTAAAGCAATAATGCATGGCACACATTCCATGGGTCCCAACTCTCCAGGTTGAAGGGAATATTACTACAGATATAACATGTACGGGAATCCTAGAGAACGGACACACTGTGAATACGAAAGGTTTCTAAAACTCAACGAATAGTCCCTCTCCTTGTGCTCCCGTTTGACTTTCCATCTGCTTTATTATCAACCTCCCAACTTGGAGAGACAGCCCCTTTAACCTCCTGGTTCGCACAGGTTGCCAATTTGGCAGAGGATGAAAGGGAAGAGGGAGAACCAATGAGAGAGTAGCTGTTAGGCATTTGGACGGGCACATATCACTGTAATTTCCCGGCAGGAAGAAGAATTAACCAAAGTCTCAGCCACCCACCGGGAATCAGTATAGATCCTGAACCAAAATTTTGGACTTGCGGTCAGCTCACCAAAAACGAGTTGAAAAATGGAGCTCAGGGGCACAGCAATTCACAAACTGGCCGAGTAATAAAGGACAACTATCGTCCAAAAATCTGTTGAGGGAAGGCAATGAGGCGGACTTGAAAGCGTGGCAGAATAGCAGGAAACAGATTTCAAGAGGTACGTTGGAATCGCCTTTAAAGCACAGGAAGAGGGGCACAACTTCGACAATGATGCACTTGGCCAAAAAGGGCGTATGCGTTTTCTCCTGAATATATTCAGGAGAAAACGCATACGCCCTTTTTGGCCAAGCAAGCAAGCGGGCAATGCAAATCTGCACTACAAAGAAGTATCACTTCCCACCGGTCAAAAGGGACCTCCACAAAATGTGTAAAAACCAGAAAGGCAAGACAGGCCCTGGAGAACAGGGTGCCTTGTTATGCTGATGGGCGGGATGTAAATTGCCAACTGCCTCTCTGGAGGAGTGCATTGTGTTCCCTAAAACAATTAAACAACAGAGCTACAGAGCCAAGGGCACTTCCAGTCTAGGGAATATACCTTGGGAAAACTGAAAATCAAAAAGACACAGCCACCCCAAAATTTAGGGCTGCACTGCTTACAAGGACCTCAACTTGGGTACACCTTAAATATCCCAGGAAATATAAAAATGGTTCAAAAAACTGTGGTACTTACGTACGATGGAATATCCCTCAGCCATGAAATCAATGTCATAAGACCAGTAGCAGCAAAATGGGTGGATTCAGGTACGATGATTCTAAGTGAAATAAGTCACACAGAAAAAGAAACTTATCATAAGATATCACTTATGAAGATCCTGTAAACATGGCTACACTTGAACTGAGTTAGGAAAGAGAACAGTGTCTCACATTTAGAAAACACTCTTATGCCTGCTTAAGGGGGAAGGAGAGGTGGGGTGATGCATAAAACCAGAGTTTGATATAAGCACAGGTACCGTTCCAAAAACCAACTATGGAATAGACAAGACCTACACCTTCCTCAGTGAAAGGGACTCAAAACCCCATATTTCCCGCAGAGGAATATATCTGACTAGTAAGAATCTTAAAACCTATGTATTGATATGTCTCCGTAAGGGAATCAAGTGTGTCTAGACTGGGATAAATATGGCAGCGAGAATCAGCTCAAACCCACTATAAAAAGGAATTTCAAAAATAAAACAAAAAAACTGGGAAATTCTTTACAATTCCTTCAGGGTCTCTGATGAAACCTGAAATGACCCTATCTACAATGACAGCTGGATGTGGCATAAGGCTGGACACTTGGGACTGAGAGGATTGGTGAGATTGGGTGAGCAAATGCAGACCCTTTAAAGCAATAATGCATGGCACACATTCCATGGGTCCCAACTCTCCAGGTTGAAGGGAATATTACTACAGATATAACATGTACGGGAATCCTAGAGAACGGACACACTGTGAATACGAAAGGTTTCTAAAACTCAACGAATAGTCCCTCTCCTGGTGCTCCGGTTTGACTTTCCATCTGCTTTATTATCAACCTCCCAACTTGGAGAGACAGCCCCTTTAACCTCCTGGTTCGCACAGGTTGCCAATTTGGCAGAGGATGAAAGGGAAGAGGGAGAACCAATGAGAGAGTAGCTGTTAGGCATTTGGACGGGCACATATCACTGTAATTTCCCGGCAGGAAGAAGAATTAACCAAAGTCTCAGCCACCCACCGGGAATCAGTATAGATCCTGAACCAAAATTTTGGACTTGCGGTCAGCTCACCAAAAACGAGTTGAAAAATGGAGCTCAGGGGCACAGCAATTCACAAACTGGCCGAGTAATAAAGGACAACTATCGTCCAGAAATCTGTTGAGGGAAAGCAATGAGGCGGACTTGAAAGCGTGGCAGAATAGCAGGAAACAGATTTCAAGAGGTACGTTGGAATCACCTTTAAAGCACAGGAAGAGGGGCACAACTTCGACAATGATGCACTTGGCCAAAAAGGGCGTATGCGTTTTCTGCTGAATATATTCAGGAGAAAACGCATACGCCCTTTTTGGCCAAGCAAGCAAGCGGGCAATGCAAATCTGCACTACAAAGAAGTATCACTTCCCACCGGTCAAAAGGGACATCCACAAAATGTGTAAAAACCAGAAAGGCAAGACAGGCCCTGGAGAACAGGGTGCCTTGTTATGCTGATGGGCGGGATGTAAATTGCCAACAGCCTCTCTGGAGGAGTGCATTGTGTTCCCTAAAACAAGTAAACAACAGAGCTACAGAGCCAAGGGCACTTCCAGTCTAGGGAATATACCTTGGGAAAACTGAAAATCAAAAAGACACAGCCACCCCAAAATTTAGGGCTGCACTGCTTACAAGGACCTCAACTTGGGTACACCTTAAATATCCCAGGAAATATAAAAATGGTTCAAAAAACTGCGGTACTTACGTACGATGGAATATCCCTCAGCCATGAAATCAATGTCATAAGACCAGTAGCAGCAAAATGGGTGGATTCAGGTACGATGATTCTAAGTGAAATAAGTCACACAGAAAAAGAAACTTATCATAAGATATCACTTATGAAGATCCTGTAAACATGGCTACACTTGAACTGAGTTAGGAAAGAGAACAGTGTCTCACATTTAGAAAACACTCTTATGCCTGCTTAAGGGGGAAGGAGAGGTGGGGTGATGCATAAAACCAGAGTTTGATATAAGCACAGGTACCGTTCCAAAAACCAACTATGGAATAGACAAGACCTACACCTTCCTCAGTGAAAGGGACTCAAAACCCCATATTTCCCGCAGAGGAATATATCTGACTAGTAAGAATCTTAAAACCTATGTATTGATATGTCTCCGTAAGGGAATCAAGTGTGTCTAGACTGGGATAAATATGGCAGCGAGAATCAGCTCAAACCCACTATAAAAAGGAATTTCAAAAATAAAACAAAAAAACTGGGAAATTCTTTACAATTCCTTCAGGGTCTCTGATGAAACCTGAAATGACCCTATCTACAATGACAGCTGGATGTGGCATAAGGCTGGACACTTGGGACTGAGAGGATTGGTGAGATTGGGTGAGCAAATGCAGACCCTTTAAAGCAATAATGCATGGCACACATTCCATGGGTCCCAACTCTCCAGGTTGAAGGGAATATTACTACAGATATAACATGTACGGGAATCCTAGAGAACGGACACACTGTGAATACGAAAGGTTTCTAAAACTCAACGAATAGTCCCTCTCCTGGTGCTCCGGTTTGACTTTCCATCTGCTTTATTATCAACCTCCCAACTTGGAGAGACAGCCCCTTTAACCTCCTGGTTCGCACAGGTTGCCAATTTGGCAGAGGATGAAAGGGAAGAGGGAGAACCAATGAGAGAGTAGCTGTTAGGCATTTGGACGGGCACATATCACTGTAATTTCCCGGCAGGAAGAAGAATTAACCAAAGTCTCAGCCACCCACCGGGAATCAGTATAGATCCTGAACCAAAATTTTGGACTTGCGGTCAGCTCACCAAAAACGAGTTGAAAAATGGAGCTCAGGGGCACAGCAATTCACAAACTGGCCGAGTAATAAAGGACAACTATCGTCCAAAAATCTGTTGAGGGAAGGCAACGAGGCGGACTTGAAAGCGAGGCAGAATAGCAGGAAACAGATTTCAAGAGGTACGTTGGAATCGCCTTTAAAGCACAGGAAGAGGGGCACAACTTCGACAATGATGCACTTGGCCAAAAAGGGCGTATGCGTTTTCTCCTGAATATATTCAGGAGAAAACGCATACGCCCTTTTTGGCCAAGCAAGCAAGCGGGCAATGCAAATCTGCACTACAAAGAAGTATCACTTCCCACCGGTCAAAAGGGACATCCACAAAATGTGTAAAAACCAGAAAGGCAAGACAGGCCCTGGAGAACAGGGAGCCTTGTTATGCTGATGGGCGGGATGTAAATTGCCAACTGCCTCTCTGGAGGAGTGCATTGTGTTCCCTAAAACAAGTAAACAACAGAGCTACAGAGCCAAGGGCACTTCAGTCTAGGGAATATACCTTGGGAAAACTGAAAATCAAAAAGACACAGCCACCCCAAAATTTAGGGCTGCACTGCTTACAAGGACCTCAACTTGGGTACACCTTAAATATCCCAGGAAATATAAAAATGGTTCAAAAAATTGTGGTACTTACGTACGATGGAATATCCCTCAGCCATGAAATCAATGTCATAAGACCAGTAGCAGCAAAATGGGTGGATTCAGGTACGATGATTCTAAGTGAAATAAGTCACACAGAAAAAGAAACTTATCATAAGATATCACTTATGAAGATCCTGTAAACATGGCTACACTTGAACTGAGTTAGGAAAGAGAACAGTGTCTCACATTTAGAAAACACTCTTATGCCTGCTTAAGGGGGAAGGAGAGGTGGGGTGATGCATAAAACCAGAGTTTGATATAAGCACAGGTACCGTTCCAAAAACCAACTATGGAATAGACAAGACCTACACCTTCCTCAGTGAAAGGGACTCAAAACCCCATATTTCCCGCAGAGGAATATATCTGACTAGTAAGAATCTTAAAACCTATGTATTGATATGTCTCCGTAAGGGAATCAAGTGTGTCTAGACTGGGATAAATATGGCAGCGAGAATCAGCTCAAACCCACTATAAAAAGGAATTTCAAAAATAAAACAAAAAAACTGGGAAATTCTTTACAATTCCTTCAGGGTCTCTGATGAAACCTGAAATGACCCTATCTACAATGACAGCTGGATGTGGCATAAGGCTGGACACTTGGGACTGAAAGGATTGGTGAGATTGGGTGAGCAAATGCAGACTCTTTAAAGCAATAATGCATGGCACACATTCCATGGGTCCCAACTCTCCAGGTTGAAGGGAATATTACTACAGATATAACATGTACGGGAATCCTAGAGAACGAACACACTGTGAATACGAAAGGTTTCTAAAACTCAACGAATAGTCCCTCTCCTGGTGCTCCGGTTTGACTTTCCATCTGCTTTATTATCAACCTCCCAACTTGGAGAGACAGCCCCTTTAACCTCCTGGTTCGCACAGGTTGCCAATTTGGCAGAGGATGAAAGGGAAGAGGGAGAACCAATGAGAGAGTAGCTGTTAGGCATTTGGACGGGCACATATCACTGTAATTTCCCGGCAGGAAGAAGAATTAACCAAAGTCTCAGCCACCCACCGGGAATCAGTATAGATCCTGAACCAAAATTTTGGACTTGCGGTCAGCTCACCAAAAACGAGTTGAAAAATGGAGCTCAGGGGCACAGCAATTCACAAACTGGCCGAGTAATAAAGGACAACTATCGTCCAAAAATCTGTTGAGGGAACGCAACGTGGCGCACTTGAAAGCGAGGCAGAATAGCAGGAAACAGATTTCAAGAGGTACGTTGGAATCGCCTTTAAAGCACAGGAAGAGGGGCACAACTTCGACAATGATGCACTTGGCCAAAAAGGGCGTATGCGTTTTCTCCTGAATATATTCAGGAGAAAACGCATACGCCCTTTTTGGCCAAGCAAGCAAGCGGGCAATGCAAATCTGCACTACAAAGAAGTATCACTTCCCACCGGTCAAAAGGGACATCCACAAAATGTGTAAAAACCAGAAAGGCAAGACAGGCCCTGGAGAACAGGGAGCCTTGTTATGCTGATGGGCGGGATGTAAATTGCCAACTGCCTCTCTGGAGGAGTGCATTGTGTTCCCTAAAACAAGTAAACAACAGAGCTACAGAGCCAAGGGCACTTCCAGTCTAGGGAATATACCTTGGGAAAACTGAAAATCAAAAAGACACAGCCACCCCAAAATTTAGGGCTGCACTGCTTACAAGGACCTCAACTTGGGTACACCTTAAATATCCCAGGAAATATAAAAATGGTTCAAAAAATTGTGGTACTTACGTACGATGGAATATCCCTCAGCCATGAAATCAATGTCATAAGACCAGTAGCAGCAAAATGGGTGGATTCAGGTACGATGATTCTAAGTGAAATAAGTCACACAGAAAAAGAAACTTATCATAAGATATCACTTATGAAGATCCTGTAAACATGGCTACACTTGAACTGAGTTAGGAAAGAGAACAGTGTCTCACATTTAGAAAACACTCTTATGCCTGCTTAAGGGGGAAGGAGAGGTGGGGTGATGCATAAAACCAGAGTTTGATATAAGCACAGGTACCGTTCCAAAAACCAACTATGGAATAGACAAGACCTACACCTTCCTCAGTGAAAGGGACTCAAAACCCCATATTTCCCGCAGAGGAATATATCTGACTAGTAAGAATCTTAAAACCTATGTATTGATATGTCTCCATAAGGGAATCAAGTGTGTCTAGACTGGGATAAATATGGCAGCGAGAATCAGCTCAAACCCACTATAAAAAGGAATTTGAAAAATAAAACAAAAAAACTGGGAAATTCTTTACAATTCCTTCGGGGTCTCTGATGAAACCTGAAATGACCCTATCTACAATGACAGCTGGATGTGGCATAAGGCTGGACACTTGGGACTGAGAGGATTGGTGAGATTGGGTGAGCAAATGCAGACCCTTTAAAGCAATAATGCATGGCACACATTCCATGGGTCCCAACTCTCCAGGTTGAAGGGAATATTACTACAGATATAACATGTACGGGAATCCTAGAGAACGGACACACTGTGAATACGAAAGGTTTCTAAAACTCAACGAATAGTCCCTCTCCTGGTGCTCCGGTTTGACTTTCCATCTGCTTTATTATCAACCTCCCAACTTGGAGAGACAGCCCCTTTAACCTCCTGGTTCGCACAGGTTGCCAATTTGGCAGAGGATGAAAGGGAAGAGGGAGAACCAATGAGAGAGTAGCTGTTAGGCATTTGGACGGGCACATATCACTGTAATTTCCCGGCAGGAAGAAGAATTAACCAAAGTCTCAGCCACCCACTGGGAATCAGTATAGATCCTGAACCAAAATTTTGGACTTGCTGTCAGCTCACCAAAAACGAGTTGAAAAATGGAGCTCAGGGGCACAGCAATTCACAAACTGGCCGAGTAATAAAGGACAACTATCGTCCAAAAATCTGTTGAGGGAAGGCAACGAGGCGGACTTGAAAGCGAGGCAGAATAGCAGGAAACAGATTTCAAGAGGTACGTTGGAATCGCCTTTAAAGCACAGGAAGAGGGGCACAACTTCGACAATGATGCACTTGGCCAAAAAGGGCGTATGCGTTTTCTCCTGAATATATTCAGGAGAAAACGCATACGCCCTTTTTGGCCAAGCAAGCAAGCGGGCAATGCAAATCTGCACTACAAAGAAGTATCACTTCCCACCGGTCAAAAGGGACATCCACAAAATGTGTAAAAACCAGAAAGGCAAGACAGGCCCTGGAGAACAGGGAGCCTTGTTATGCTGATGGGCGGGATGTAAATTGCCAACTGCCTCTCTGGAGGAGTGCATTGTGTTCCCTAAAACAAGTAAACAACAGAGCTACAGAGCCAAGGGCACTTCCAGTCTAGGGAATATACCTTGGGAAAACTGAAAATCAAAAAGACACAGCCACCCCAAAATTTAGGGCTGCACTGCTTACAAGGACCTCAACTTGGGTACACCTTAAATATCCCAGGAAATATAAAAATGGTTCAAAAAATTGTGGTACTTACGTACGATGGAATATCCCTCAGCCATGAAATCAATGTCATAAGACCAGTAGCAGCAAAATGGGTGGATTCAGGTACGATGATTCTAAGTGAAATAAGTCACACAGAAAAAGAAACTTATCATAAGATATCACTTATGAAGATCCTGTAAACATGGCTACACTTGAACTGAGTTAGGAAAGAGAACAGTGTCTCACATTTAGAAAACACTCTTATGCCTGCTTAAGGGGGAAGGAGAGGTGGGGTGATGCATAAAACCAGAGTTTGATATAAGCACAGGTACCGTTCCAAAAACCAACTATGGAATAGACAAGACCTACACCTTCCTCAGTGAAAGGGACTCAAAACCCCATATTTCCCGCAGAGGAATATATCTGACTAGTAAGAATCTTAAAACCTATGTATTGATATGTCTCCGTAAGGGAATCAAGTGTGTCTAGACTGGGATAAATATGGCAGCGAGAATCAGCTCAAACCCACTATAAAAAGGAATTTCAAAAATAAAACAAAAAAACTGGGAAATTCTTTACAATTCCTTCAGGGTCTCTGATGAAACCTGAAATGACCCTATCTACAATGACAGCTGGATGTGGCATAAGGCTGGACACTTGGGACTGAGAGGATTGGTGAGATTGGGTGAGCAAATGCAGACTCTTTAAAGCAATAATGCATGGCACACATTCCATGGGTCCCAACTCTCCAGGTTGAAGGGAATATTACTACAGATATAACATGTACAGGAATCCTAGAGAACGGACACACTGTGAATACGAAAGGTTTCTAAAACTCAACGAATAGTCCCTCTCCTGGTGCTCCGGTTTGACTTTCCATCTGCTTTATTATCAACCTCCCAACTTGGAGAGACAGCCCCTTTAACCTCCTGGTTCGCACAGGTTGCCAATTTGGCAGAGGATGAAAGGGAAGAGGGAGAACCAATGAGAGAGTAGCTGTTAGGCATTTGGACGGGCACATATCACTGTAATTTCCCGGCAGGAAGAAGAATTAACCAAAGTCTCAGCCACCCACCGGGAATCAGTATAGATCCTGAACCAAAATTTTGGACTTGCGGTCAGCTCACCAAAAACGAGTTGAAAAATGGAGCTCAGGGGCACAGCAATTCACAAACTGGCCGAGTAATAAAGGACAACTATCGTCCAAAAATCTGTTGAGGGAAGGCAAGGAGACAGACTTGAAAGCGAGGCAGAATAGCAGGAAACAGATTTCAAGAGGTACGTTGGAATCGCCTTTAAAGCACAGGAAGAGGGGCACAACTTTGACAATGATGCACTTGGCCAAAAAGGGCGTATGCGTTTTCTCCTGAATATATTCAGGAGAAAACGCATACGCCCTTTTTGGCCAAGCAAGCAAGCGGGCAATGCAAATCTGCACTACAAAGAAGTATCACTTCCCACCGGTCAAAAGGGACATCCACAAAATGTGTAAAAACCAGAAAGGCAAGACAGGCCCCGGAGAACAGGGAGCCTTGTTATGCTGATGGGCGGGATGTAAATTGCCAACTGCCTCTCTGGAGGAGTGCATTGTGTTCCCTAAAACAAGTAAACAACAGAGCTACAGAGCCAAGGGCACTTCCAGTCTAGGGAATATACCTTGGGAAAAACTGAAAATCAATAAGACAGAGCCACCCCAAAATTTAGGGCTGCACTGCTTACAAGGACCTCAACTTGGGTACACCTTAAATATCCCAGGAAATATAAAAATGGTTCAAAAAATTGTGGTACTTACGTACGATGGAATATCCCTCAGCCATGAAATCAATGTCATAAGACCAGTAGCAGCAAAATGGGTGGATTCAGGTACGATGATTCTAAGTGAAATAAGTCACACAGAAAAAGAAACTTATCATAAGATATCACTTATGAAGATCCTGTAAACATGGCTACACTTGAACTGAGTTAGGAAAGAGAACAGTGTCTCACATTTAGAAAACACTCTTATGCCTGCTTAAGGGGGAAGGAGAGGTGGGGTGATGCATAAAACCAGAGTTTGATATAAGCACAGGTACCGTTCCAAAAACCAACTATGGAATAGACAAGACCTACACCTTCCTCAGTGAAAGGGACTCAAAACCCCATATTTCCCGCAGAGGAATATATCTGACTAGTAAGAATCTTAAAACCTATGTATTGATATGTCTCCGTAAGGGAATCAAGTGTGTCTAGACTGGGATAAATATGGCAGCGAGAATCAGCTCAAACCCACTATAAAAAGGAATTTCAAAAATAAAACAAAAAAACTGGGAAATTCTTTACAATTCCTTCAGGGTCTCTGAAGAAACCTGAAATGACCCTATCTACAATGACAGCTGGATGTGGCATAAGGCTGGACACTTGGGACTGAGAGGATTGGTGAGATTGGGTGAGCAAATGCAGACCCTTTAAAGCAATAATGCATGGCACACATTCCATGGGTCCCAACTCTCCAGGTTGAAGGGAATATTACTACAGATATAACATGTACGGGAATCCTAGAGAACGGACACACTGTGAATACGAAAGGTTTCTAAAACTCAACGAATAGTCCCTCTCCTGGTGCTCCGGTTTGACTTTCCATCTGCTTTATTATCAACCTCCCAAATTGGAGAGACAGCCCCTTTAACCTCCTGGTTCACACAGGTTGCCAATTTGGCAGAGGATGAAAGGGAAGAGGGAGAACCAATGAGAGAGTAGCTGTTAGGCATTTGGACGGGCACATATCACTGTAATTTCCCGGCAGGAAGAAGAATTAACCAAAGTCTCAGCCACCCACCGAGAATCAGTATAGATCCTGAACCAAAATTTTGGACTTGCGGTCAGCTCACCAAAAACGAGTTGAAAAATGGAGCTCAGGGGCACAGCAATTCACAAACTGGCCGAGTAATAAAGGACAGCTATCGTCCAAAAATCTGTTGAGGGAAGGCAATGAGGCGGACTTGAAAGCGTGGCAGAATAGCAGGAAACAGATTTCAAGAGGTACGTTGGAATCGCCTTTAAAGCACAGGAAGAGGGGCACAACTTCGACAATGATGCACTTGGCCAAAAAGGGCGTATGCGTTTTCTCCTGAATATATTCAGGAGAAAACGCATATGCCCTTTTTGGCCAAGCAAGCAAGCGGGCAATGCAAATCTGCACTACAAAGAAGTATCACTTCCCACCAGTCAAAAGGGACATCCACAAAATGTGTAAAAACCAGAAAGGCAAGACAGGCCCTGGAGAACAGGGTGCATTGTTATGATGATGGGCGGGATGTAAATTGCCAACTGCCTCTCTGGAGGAGTGCATTGTGTTCCCTAAAACAAGTAAACAACAGAGCTACAGAGCCAAGGGCACTTCCAGTCTAGGGAATATACCTTGGGAAAACTGAAAATCAAAAAGACACAGCCACCCCAAAATTTAGGGCTGCACTGCTTACAAGGACCTCAACTTGGGTACACCTTAAATATCCCAGGAAATATAAAAATGGTTCAAAAAATTGTGGTACTTACGTACGATGGAATATCCCTCAGCCATGAAATCAATGTCATAAGACCAGTAGCAGCAAAATGGGTGGATTCAGGTACGATGATTCTAAGTGAAATAAGTCACACAGAAAAAGAAACTTATCATAAGATATCACTTATGAAGATCCTGTAAACATGGCTACACTTGAACTGAGTTAGGAAAGAGAACAGTGTCTCACATTTAGAAAACACTCTTATGCCTGCTTAAGGGGGAAGGAGAGGTGGGGTGATGCATAAAACCAGAGTTTGATATAAGCACAGGTACCGTTCCAAAAACCAACTATGGAATAGACAAGACCTACACCTTCCTCAGTGAAAGGGACTCAAAACCCCATATTTCCCGCAGAGGAATATATCTGACTAGTAAGAATCTTAAAACCTATGTATTGATATGTCTCCGTAAGGGAATCAAGTGTGTCTAGACTGGGATAAATATGGCAGCGAGAATCAGCTCAAACCCACTATAAAAAGGAATTTCAAAAATAAAACAAAAAAACTGGGAAATTCTTTACAATCCCTTCAGGGTCTCTGATGAAACCTGAAATGATCCTATCTACAATGACAGCTGGATGTGGCATAAGGCTGGACACTTGGGACTGAGAGGATTGGTGAGATTGGGTGAGCAAATGCAGACCCTTTAAAGCAATAATGCATGGCACACATTCCATGGGTCCCAACTCTCCAGGTTGAAGGGAATATTACTACAGATATAACATGTACGGGAATCCTAGAGAACGGACACACTGTGAATACGAAAGGTTTCTAAAACTCAACGAATAGTCCCTCTCCTGGTGCTCCGGTTTGACTTTCCATCTGCTTTATTATCAACCTCCCAACTTGGAGAGACAGCCCCTTTAACCTCCTGGTTCGCACAGGTTGCCAATTTGGCAGAGGATGAAAGGGAAGAGGGAGAACCAATGAGAGAGTAGCTGTTAGGCATTTGGACGGGCACATATCACTGTAATTTCCCGGCAGGAAGAAGAATTAACCAAAGTCTCAGCCACCCACCGGGAATCAGTATAGATCCTGAACCAAAATTTTGGACTTGCGGTCAGCTCACCAAAAACGAGTTGAAAAATGGAGCTCAGGGGCACAGCAATTCACAAACTGGCCGAGTAATAAAGGACAACTATCGTCCAAAAATCTGTTGAGGGAAGGCAATGAGGTGGACTTGAAAGCGTGGCAGAATAGCAGGAAACAGATTTCAAGAGGTACGTTGGAATCGCCTTTAAAGCACAGGAAGAGGGGCACAACTTCGACAATGATGCACTTGGCCAAAAAGGGCGTATGCGTTTTCTCCTGAATATATTCAGGAGAAAACGCATACGCCCTTTTTGGCCAAGCAAGCAAGCGGGCAATGCAAATCTGCACTACAAAGAAGTATCACTTCCCACCGGTCAAAAGGGACATCCACAAAATGTGTAAAAACCAGAAAGGCAAGACAGGCCCTGGAGAACAGGGTGCCTTGTTATGCTGATGGGCGGGATGTAAATTGCCAACTGCCTCTCTGGAGGAGTGCATTGTGTTCCCTAAAACAAGTAAACAACAGAGCTACAGAGCCAAGGGCACTTCCAGTCTAGGGAATATACCTTGGGAAAACTGAAAATCAAAAAGACACAGCCACCCCAAAATTTAGGGCTGCACTGCTTACAAGGACCTCAACTTGGGTACACCTTAAATATCCCAGGAAATATAAAAATGGTTCAAAAAACTGTGGTACTTACGTACGATGGAATATCCCTCAGCCATGAAATCAATGTCATAAGACCAGTAGCAGCAAAATGGGTGGATTCAGGTACGATGATTCTAAGTGAAATAAGTCACACAGAAAAAGAAACTTATCATAAGATATCACTTATGAAGATCCTGTAAACATGGCTACACTTGAACTGAGTTAGGAAAGAGAACAGTGTCTCACATTTAGAAAACACTCTTATGCCTGCTTAAGGGGGAAGGAGAGGTGGGGTGATGCATAAAACCAGAGTTTGATATAAGCACAGGTACCGTTCCAAAAACCAACTATGGAATAGACAAGACCTACACCTTCCTCAGTGAAAGGGACTCAAAACCCCATATTTCCCGCAGAGGAATATATCTGACTAGTAAGAATCTTAAAACCTATGTATTGATATGTCTCCGTAAGGGAATCAAGTGTGTCTAGACTGGGATAAATATGGCAGCGAGAATCAGCTCAAACCCACTATAAAAAGGAATTTCAAAAATAAAACAAAAAAACTGGGAAATTCTTTACAATTCCTTCAGGGTCTCTGATGAAACCTGAAATGACCCTATCTACAATGACAGCTGGATGTGGCATAAGGCTGGACACTTGGGACTGAGAGGATTGGTGAGATTGGGTGAGCAAATGCAGACCCTTTAAAGCAATAATGCATGGCACACATTCCATGGGTCCCAACTCTCCAGGTTGAAGGGAATATTACTACAGATATAACATGTACGGGAATCCTAGAGAACGGACACACTGTGAATACGAAAGGTTTCTAAAACTCAACGAATAGTCCCTCTCCTGGTGCTCCGGTTTGACTTTCCATCTGCTTTATTATCAACCTCCCAACTTGGAGAGACAGCCCCTTTAACCTCCTGGTTCGCACAGGTTGCCAATTTGGCAGAGGATGAAAGGGAAGAGGGAGAACCAATGAGAGAGTAGCTGTTAGGCATTTGGACAGGCTCATATCACTGTAATTTCCCGGCAGGAAGAAGAATTAACCAAAGTCTCAGCCACCCACCGGGAATCAGTATAGATCCTGAACCAAAATTTTGGACTTGCGGTCAGCTCACCAAAAACGAGTTGAAAAATGGAGCTCAGGGGCACAGCAATTCACAAACTGGCCGAGTAATAAAGGACAACTATCGTCCAAAAATCTGTTGAGGGAAAGCAATGAGGCGGACTTGAAAGCGTGGCAGAATAGCAGGAAACAGATTTCAAGAGGTACGTTGGAATCACCTTTAAAGCACAGGAAGAGGGGCACAACTTCGACAATGATGCACTTGGCCAAAAAGGGCATATGCGTTTTCTGCTGAATATATTCAGGAGAAAACGCATACGCCCTTTTTGGCCAAGCAAGCAAGCGGGCAATGCAAATCTGCACTACAAAGAAGTATCACTTCCCACCGGTCAAAAGGGACATCCACAAAATGTGTAAAAACCAGAAAGGCAAGACAGGCCCTGGAGAACAGGGTGCCTTGTTATGCTGATGGGCGGGATGTAAATTGCCAACAGCCTCTCTGGAGGAGTGCATTGTGTTCCCTAAAACAAGTAAACAACAGAGCTACAGAGCCAAGGGCACTTCCAGTCTAGGGAATATACCTTGGGAAAACTGAAAATCAAAAAGACACAGCCACCCCAAAATTTAGGGCTGCACTGCTTACAAGGACCTCAACTTGGGTACACCTTAAATATCCCAGGAAATATAAAATTGGTTCAAAAAACTGCGGTACTTACGTACGATGGAATATCCCTCAGCCATGAAATCAATGTCATAAGACCAGTAGCAGCAAAATGGGTGGATTCAGGTACGATGATTCTAAGTGAAATAAGTCACACAGAAAAAGAAACTTATCATAAGATATCACTTATGAAGATCCTGTAAACATGGCTACACTTGAACTGAGTTAGGAAAGAGAACAGTGTCTCACATTTAGAAAACACTCTTATGCCTGCTTAAGGGGGAAGGAGAGGTGGGGTGATGCATAAAACCAGAGTTTGATATAAGCACAGGTACCGTTCCAAAAACCAACTATGGAATAGACAAGACCTACACCTTCCTCAGTGAAAGGGACTCAAAACCCCATATTTCCCGCAGAGAAATATATCTGACTAGTAAGAATCTTAAAACCTATGTATTGATATGTCTCCGTAAGGGAATCAAGTGTGTCTAGACTGGGATAAATATGGCAGCGAGAATCAGCTCAAACCCACTATAAAAAGGAATTTCAAAAATAAAACAAAAAAACTGGGAAATTCTTTACAATTCCTTCAGGGTCTCTGATGAAACCTGAAATGACCCTATCTACAATGACAGCTGGATGTGGCATAAGGCTGGACACTTGGGACTGAGAGGATTGGTGAGATTGGGTGAGCAAATGCAGACCCTTTAAAGCAATAATGCATGGCACACATTCCATGGGTCCCAACTCTCCAGGTTGAAGGGAATATTACTACAGATATAACATGTACGGGAATCCTAGAGAACGGACACACTGTGAATACGAAAGGTTTCTAAAACTCAACGAATAGTCCCTCTCCTGGTGCTCCGGTTTGACTTTCCATCTGCTTTATTATCAACCTCCCAACTTGGAGAGACAGCCCCTTTAACCTCCTGGTTCGCACAGGTTGCCAATTTGGCAGAGGATGAAAGGGAAGAGGGAGAACCAATGAGAGAGTAGCTGTTAGGCATTTGGACGGGCACATATCACTGTAATTTCCCGGCAGGAAGAAGAATTAACCAAAGTCTCAGCCACCCACCGGGAATCAGTATAGATCCTGAACCAAAATTTTGGACTTGCGGTCAGCTCACCAAAAACGAGTTGAAAAATGGAGCTCAGGGGCACAGCAATTCACAAACTGGCCGAGTAATAAAGGACAACTATCGTCCAAAAATCTGTTGAGGGAAGGCAACGAGGCGGACTTGAAAGCGAGGCAGAATAGCAGGAAACAGATTTCAAGAGGTACGTTGGAATCGCCTTTAAAGCACAGGAAGAGGGGCACAACTTCGACAATGATGCACTTGGCCAAAAAGGGCGTATGCGTTTTCTCCTGAATATATTCAGGAGAAAACGCATACGCCCTTTTTGGCCAAGCAAGCAAGCGGGCAATGCAAATCTGCACTACAAAGAAGTATCACTTCCCACCGGTCAAAAGGGACATCCACAAAATGTGTAAAAACCAGAAAGGCAAGACAGGCCCTGGAGAACAGGGAGCCTTGTTATGCTGATGGGCGGGATGTAAATTGCCAACTGCCTCTCTGGAGGAGTGCATTGTGTTCCCTAAAACAAGTAAACAACAGAGCTACAGAGCCAAGGGCACTTCCAGTCTAGGGAATATACCTTGGGAAAACTGAAAATCAAAAAGACACAGCCACCCCAAAATTTAGGGCTGCACTGCTTACAAGGACCTCAACTTGGGTACACCTTAAATATCCCAGGAAATATAAAAATGGTTCAAAAAATTGTGGTACTTACGTACGATGGAATATCCCTCAGCCATGAAATCAATGTCATAAGACCAGTAGCAGCAAAATGGGTGGATTCAGGTACGATGATTCTAAGTGAAATAAGTCACACAGAAAAAGAAACTTATCATAAGATATCACTTATGAAGATCCTGTAAACATGGCTACACTTGAACTGAGTTAGGAAAGAGAACAGTGTCTCACATTTAGAAAACACTCTTATGCCTGCTTAAGGGGGAAGGAGAGGTGGGGTGATGCATAAAACCAGAGTTTGATATAAGCACAGGTACCGTTCCAAAAACCAACTATGGAATAGACAAGACCTACACCTTCCTCAGTGAAAGGGACTCAAAACCCCATATTTCCCGCAGAGGAATATATCTGACTAGTAAGAATCTTAAAACCTATGTATTGATATGTCTCCGTAAGGGAATCAAGTGTGTCTAGACTGGGATAAATATGGCAGCGAGAATCAGCTCAAACCCACTATAAAAAGGAATTTCAAAAATAAAACAAAAAAACTGGGAAATTCTTTACAATTCCTTCAGGGTCTCTGATGAAACCTGAAATGACCCTATCTACAATGACAGCTGGATGTGGCATAAGGCTGGACACTTGGGACTGAAAGGATTGGTGAGATTGGGTGAGCAAATGCAGACTCTTTAAAGCAATAATGCATGGCACACATTCCATGGGTCCCAACTCTCCAGGTTGAAGGGAATATTACTACAGATATAACATGTACGGGAATCCTAGAGAACGGACACACTGTGAATACGAAAGGTTTCTAAAACTCAACGAATAGTCCCTCTCCTGGTGCTCCGGTTTGACTTTCCATCTGCTTTATTATCAACCTCCCAACTTGGAGAGACAGCCCCTTTAACCTCCTGGTTCACACAGGTTGCCAATTTGGCAGAGGATGAAAGGGAAGAGGGAGAACCAATGAGAGAGTAGCTGTTAGGCATTTGGACGGGCACATATCACTGTAATTTCCCGGCAGGAAGAAGAATTAACCAAAGTCTCAGCCACCCACCGGGAATCAGTATAGATCCTGAACCAAAATTTTGGACTTGCGGTCAGCTCACCAAAAACGAGTTGAAAAATGGAGCTCAGGGGCACAGCAATTCACAAACTGGCCGAGTAATAAAGGACAACTATCGTCCAAAAATCTGTTGAGGGAAGGCAACGTGGCGGACTTGAAAGCGAGGCAGAATAGCAGGAAACAGATTTCAAGAGGTACGTTGGAATCGCCTTTAAAGCACAGGAAGAGGGGCACAACTTCGACAATGATGCACTTGGCCAAAAAGGGCGTATGCGTTTTCTCCTGAATATATTCAGGAGAAAACGCATACGCCCTTTTTGGCCAAGCAAGCAAGCGGGCAATGCAAATCTGCACTACAAAGAAGTATCACTTCCCACCGGTCAAAAGGGACATCCACAAAATGTGTAAAAACCAGAAAGGCAAGACAGGCCCTGGAGAACAGGGAGCCTTGTTATGCTGATGGGCGGGATGTAAATTGCCAACTGCCTCTCTGGAGGAGTGCATTGTGTTCCCTAAAACAAGTAAACAACAGAGCTACAGAGCCAAGGGCACTTCCAGTCTAGGGAATATACCTTGGGAAAACTGAAAATCAAAAAGACACAGCCACCCCAAAATTTAGGGCTGCACTGCTTACAAGGACCTCAACTTGGGTACACCTTAAATATCCCAGGAAATATAAAAATGGTTCAAAAAATTGTGGTACTTACGTACGATGGAATATCCCTCAGCCATGAAATCAATGTCATAAGACCAGTAGCAGCAAAATGGGTGGATTCAGGTACGATGATTCTAAGTGAAATAAGTCACACAGAAAAAGAAACTTATCATAAGATATCACTTATGAAGATCCTGTAAACATGGCTACACTTGAACTGAGTTAGGAAAGAGAACAGTGTCTCACATTTAGAAAACACTCTTATGCCTGCTTAAGGGGGAAGGAGAGGTGGGGTGATGCATAAAACCAGAGTTTGATATAAGCACAGGTACCGTTCCAAAAACCAACTATGGAATAGACAAGACCTACACCTTCCTCAGTGAAAGGGACTCAAAACCCCATATTTCCCGCAGAGGAATATATCTGACTAGTAAGAATCTTAAAACCTATGTATTGATATGTCTCCATAAGGGAATCAAGTGTGTCTAGACTGGGATAAATATGGCAGCGAGAATCAGCTCAAACCCACTATAAAAAGGAATTTCAAAAATAAAACAAAAAAACTGGGAAATTCTTTACAATTCCTTCGGGGTCTCTGATGAAACCTGAAATGACCCTATCTACAATGACAGCTGGATGTGGCATAAGGCTGGACACTTGGGACTGAGAGGATTGGTGAGATTGGGTGAGCAAATGCAGACCCTTTAAAGCAATAATGCATGGCACACATTCCATGGGTCCCAACTCTCCAGGTTGAAGGGAATATTACTACAGATATAACATGTACGGGAATCCTAGAGAACGGACACACTGTGAATACGAAAGGTTTCTAAAACTCAACGAATAGTCCCTCTCCTGGTGCTCCGGTTTGACTTTCCATCTGCTTTATTATCAACCTCCCAACTTGGAGAGACAGCCCCTTTAACCTCCTGGTTCGCACAGGTTGCCAATTTGGCAGAGGATGAAAGGGAAGAGGGAGAACCAATGAGAGAGTAGCTGTTAGGCATTTGGACGGGCACATATCACTGTAATTTCCCGGCAGGAAGAAGAATTAACCAAAGTCTCAGCCACCCACTGGGAATCAGTATAGATCCTGAACCAAAATTTTGGACTTGCGGTCAGCTCACCAAAAACGAGTTGAAAAATGGAGCTCAGGGGCACAGCAATTCACAAACTGGCCGAGTAATAAAGGACAACTATCGTCCAAAAATCTGTTGAGGGAAGGCAACGAGGCGGACTTGAAAGCGAGGCAGAATAGCAGGAAACAGATTTCAAGAGGTACGTTGGAATCGCCTTTAAAGCACAGGAAGAGGGGCACAACTTCGACAATGATGCACTTGGCCAAAAAGGGCGTATGCGTTTTCTCCTGAATATATTCAGGAGAAAACGCATACGCCCTTTTTGGCCAAGCAAGCAAGCGGGCAATGCAAATCTGCACTACAAAGAAGTATCACTTCCCACCGGTCAAAAGGGACATCCACAAAATGTGTAAAAACCAGAAAGGCAAGACAGGCCCTGGAGAACAGGGAGCCTTGTTATGCTGATGGGCGGGATGTAAATTGCCAACTGCCTCTCTGGAGGAGTGCATTGTGTTCCCTAAAACAAGTAAACAACAGAGCTACAGAGCCAAGGGCACTTCCAGTCTAGGGAATATACCTTGGGAAAACTGAAAATCAAAAAGACACAGCCACCCCAAAATTTAGGGCTGCACTGCTTACAAGGACCTCAACTTGGGTACACCTTAAATATCCCAGGAAATATAAAAATGGTTCAAAAAATTGTGGTACTTACGTACGATGGAATATCCCTCAGCCATGAAATCAATGTCATAAGACCAGTAGCAGCAAAATGGGTGGATTCAGGTACGATGATTCTAAGTGAAATAAGTCACACAGAAAAAGAAACTTATCATAAGATATCACTTATGAAGATCCTGTAAACATGGCTACACTTGAACTGAGTTAGGAAAGAGAACAGTGTCTCACATTTAGAAAACACTCTTATGCCTGCTTAAGGAGGAAGGAGAGGTGGGGTGATGCATAAAACCAGAGTTTGATATAAGCACAGGTACCGTTCCAAAAACCAACTATGGAATAGACAAGACCTACACCTTCCTCAGTGAAAGGGACTCAAAACCCCATATTTCCCGCAGAGGAATATATCTGACTAGTAAGAATCTTAAAACCTATGTATTGATATGTCTCCGTAAGGGAATCAAGTGTGTCTAGACTGGGATAAATATGGCAGCGAGAATCAGCTCAAACCCACTATAAAAAGGAATTTCAAAAATAAAACAAAAAAACTGGGAAATTCTTTACAATTCCTTCGGGGTCTCTGATGAAACCTGAAATGACCCTATCTACAATGACAGCTGGATGTGGCATAAGGCTGGACACTTGGGACTGAGAGGATTGGTGAGATTGGGTGAGCAAATGCAGACTCTTTAAAGCAATAATGCATGGCACACATTCCATGGGTCCCAACTCTCCAGGTTGAAGGGAATATTACTACAGATATAACATGTACGGGAATCCTAGAGAACGGACACACTGTGAATACGAAAGGTTTCTAAAACTCAACGAATAGTCCCTATCCTGGTGCTCCGGTTTGACTTTCCATCTGCTTTATTATCAACCTCCCAACTTGGAGAGACAGCCCCTTTAACCTCCTGGTTCGCACAGGTTGCCAATTTGGCAGAGGATGAAAGGGAAGAGGGAGAACCAATGAGAGAGTAGCTGTTAGGCATTTGGACGGGCACATATCACTGTAATTTCCCGGCAGGAAGAAGAATTAACCAAAGTCTCAGCCACCCACCGGGAATCAGTATAGATCCTGAACCAAAATTTTGGACTTGCGGTCAGCTCACCAAAAACGAGTTGAAAAATGGAGCTCAGGGGCAGAGCAATTCACAAACTGGCCGAGTAATAAAGGACAACTATCGTCCAAAAATCTGTTGAGGGAAGGCAACGAGGCGGACTTGAAAGCGAGGCAGAATAGCAGGAAACAGATTTCAAGAGGTACGTCGGAATCGCCTTTAAAGCACAGGAAGAGGGGCACAACTTCGACAATGATGCACTTGGCCAAAAAGGGCGTATGCGTTTTCTCCTGAATATATTCAGGAGAAAACGCATACGCCCTTTTTGGCCAAGCAAGCAAGCGGGCAATGCAAATCTGCACTACAAAGAAGTATCACTTCCCACCAGTCAAAACGGACATCCACAAAATGTGTAAAAACCAGAAAGGCAAGACAGGCCCTGGAGAACAGGGAGCCTTGTTATGCTGATGGGCGGGATGTAAATTGCCAACTGCCTCTCTGGAGGAGTGCATTGTGTTCCCTAAAACAAGTAAACAACAGAGCTACAGAGCCAAGGGCACTTCCAGTCTAGGGAATATACCTTGGGAAAACTGAAAATCAA